>NC_056733.1:1347057500-1347072500 GCF_019279795.1 Protopterus annectens | reverse complement strand
GCTATCCAGCCTAGGCCTAGTCGAGGTGGGGCAGCTCGAGCTCACTCAATGTTGTTGGCGTGACTGTTCTACCGGCGGACCTGGGGACTGGAGGTGCCACCCTAGCTACCTGGCCCATCCAGCTGCAGGGCTACCTATGCGATTATCTTTATGTACCAACTGTCTGTACAGCTGACCCTCCACCTCCATCCCATACTCACCTGATGCATTCCACGATGATCGCCTCCGTCCTGGTCGTCCCACCGTAGCCCTATGGACCCTCAGCTCCATGGGATCCGAGGCCCTCCACTCCCACTCACTGAGCCGGTGCACCTAGCCGTGATAGGTCATGCGACCTGGGAGGTGCCTACGTGCACTGAGTACTGAGTAGGTGATCCCACCGTGCACGGGCTGAGCTCCATACGTGGACCTGGCATCCCAGCTGAGGCCCCCTGCAGGTGACCCTAGGCCCTACCCTAGCTCCCGGGACCTGATGGCCATGACTCGCAGCGTATGCCACTGGAGGTACTAGCCTAGCTACCATGCGTCCCCATGGGACCGTGCCCAGCTGGCAGCTGATCCAGCCCTGGAGCTCCATCCACCCGGCTAGTGGATGCACCGGCTATCCCATGCGGAGGGTCCACGGTGGACGCTGCCATCCGATCCACCTAATCGGTGGAAGGTCCAGGATCCCCACCTACTCCAGTCCAGTGGACCTCATACGGCGTACGGGTATACCTGCAGCCTTGATGGATACCTCCCGACCTGCATGAGTCCAGCTCCCACGGTCCCACCTCACCTGAGTAGATGCATGCTAATGGTCTGTCATGTATCACTACTCGCCATATACTCATGCCCATGGTAAATCAGGCCTCAGCCTCAAGCTACCGTACGATAATGATGTATAGTTTGCCCAGGTGGAGGCCTGGACCTACCATGTCCATGTGATCATCACCTATAGGGCTGAGGTGACTACCTCCCGACTCGCGGATGAGCTCCGCATCCACCGCCTGCACCCTAGGCAGCCATCTCGTGACCTGACCCCTCCCAGGTACTCCAGCTCCATCAGGTGGGTCCATGGATGATGATCCCACCCTGTCATCGCCTCGCATGATGGACTCGGATCACTGCATGCGAGGGCCTGCAGGTCACTACTGGGGATGGGGCCACGCTGAGCTCGACTTTTGTCAGTGGGACGTGGGACGCCCGGTATGCAGGTCGATGGGCACCTATGGATACGGCTGCATGAGGCTGGGGAGCTCATCCGGAGGCGTGGATTCCCTGAGCCACTCTTGGTTTTTGCCCCTAGCTAGGCTCCAGGGCGGGTCCATGCAGCTATGGGATAACCCGGTGGGACCATTTGCCCTAGTAGGGCCGCACCTCGGACCATCTCCAATATGCTATTTTCGTGCCTACTGACCTCAGCTCAGCCTGCATCCGGCAGGGTCCCACGTGGGATAGCTGACCTGCATCCATCCATGTTTGCAATATTGTGGACTCAAGCCTCAGGTACTGGACTTTCCAGGGCGGTACTTTGGCACGGTCGCCAGGGTGGATGCCATGGCATGGGAGGGTATGCGGGGCATACCTGCAGTCAGGCGTGGGGCAGGGCTCCAGCTATGACGCTATGCCATCCCACGTCCAGCTGCCACGTACCCTGCAGCTACCTATATCCCCAGGCTACCCGCCCTACCTCAGCTCCGAGGGGTAGCTACCCTGCATCGGGAGCTGCATACCTGATGACCCACACCTAGAAGCCTGATCAGTACACCTTGCAGGGTAGCTCCACGCTCCATGCACTATGCACTCCATCACGACCCTCGGACTAGTATGACATGCCCTGGGCTCGCCTCCCACCTCCAACTAAGGTTCCACGACCAAAGCTGATCAATCTTGGGAGGGCAGGCTTACAGACTGTCACCTGGACTCCCAGTGCAGGGCCTCCATGGGACCTACCTCCACCCTAGCTACCCTGGATACTTCTTATCCCTTGTGCCGAAGAACCTCCCTCGCAGCTGATGCAAATAACCATTTGTCTCTGATCGTAGTGGACTGGGGAGTCCAGCTATAGGTGCATACTCCATATCATGATTGCATGAGTACTGTCAGTCGTGGGTCAGTACTCCACCTACATAGATGCCTGGGATCGATCCATCCAGGCTGGGAGCGTATACTCCCCCGACCTACCTCGAGGTGGGGACTCAGTACCTATGCAGCTATCAGTACCCTCATCAGCCTGCATATCCCCTTAATCCCCTGCTCGGAGGTCCATCAGGCTCGATGATGACCCCTGCAGCTAGTGGACCTGCCATGGCGCCACCCTCATATCCCACCTGAGGTGGATGCCAGTCCAGGGGTATCATGCCACTAACTGGACAGTGGACTCCCCACGTGGATGCTTACCAGCTATGTGCTGAAAATCAAGCCTAATGATGGCCACACTGGTTCTCCACCACCTAGCTACTTGCCTGGTTACTCATCCAGTCTGCAGAGGCTCCCATTGGAAGGCCCCACCTGGATAGAGTCAGCATCTTCACCTTTTGACCAGGATTGAGTAACTAGGGGTTACAGATTGGTTCGGCAACAGTCTGCTAATTCCATAAAACCTGTCCATTATGGCTGAGGCCAAATTGGTAAGGAAAGCAAATCCTTCCACGGTGCACTGGCTGGGAATCTTTACAGCTGAATACCTGTCTTAATCTACACCTGTAGTGTTTTTTCCTTTGGATTAAGAACCTGCTCAATCAATCGCTTACCTCAAAGCTGCAGCATCCATCACGCAACTTGGCGAATTCTGTTTTAAATTCTTTCCATGGGACTAGTTGGGCTTACAAATCAGACGATGAACAAGCCTTCGTCATTTCGCCAGGATTTTATGGAAGGCATATTCGAATCTGAGCGAAGCTGGGTTGTACTCAGTTTACAATTTGGAAAGACAGCGAGTCTCATACCCAGCCAGTTACTTGAGCCCAATGGTGAAGTAGCTGTGGATGATTTGGGGAACAAAAAGTTGCCTGGAAATTTTGGTTTTTCCAGCAAGTCTAAAATTGTTCACAAGTGTTCCTCGCGTAGCCAGCTTCATATAGCTGGTTACCCATGATCCCCCCCCTTTAGAGCATTTGCCGTTAGGACAAAATTTCCAAATTCAAAATCTGAAACACTTTCACCCTAGAACTCGAACCCTGAGACTGCAGCACTTTCTGGTCCGCAGCTAGAGTGAAAAAACTTCAAGATAGCCTTTGACAAGTCTCAAAGCCTATTCCGGAGGAAATTCGGTTTTGAAGCAACATGTTCTGAACATGTTAGTTACCCTGCTGCAGTCATCACACTTGGGTTATCCTGCCGTCAGGCGGTTCCGCAGTCTGCCTGAATTCCAAAGTCTTGGTCCGGCGTTGGTTGCTATCGCTTCTTCCCTGACGTCAGTGCGCCAGGGGTATACAAGAGGCATCCAACGCCATTTTCTTCAGTCTTTCTTGCCGTGCGGTGCCCGAAGTAGAAGCAGTTCGCAAGTGCCGGTCGGCCGACACCTGAGATTTTCGATTCGAATTTCAGTCCGACATCTTCAGTAAAGGTAAGTACCCCGTTGGGGAACCTTTTCTTGCCTCAGTCCGATGTCAGAAAAAGTTAACAATTGCATTTCTTGTGGGAAGCAAATGCCTCCTAAGGACTTCCATTCTATTGTATTCCTTGCCTAGGCCCAGACCATGTCACAGGTTGTCGATTTTTGTTCTTGGTTTATTAAACGAATTATCAAACTCCGTTTTGACTTCGCACAACATTACTTTGGTAGGAAATGTAATTATATCATGCCGTCGGAGCAGCCGACGACCGGCATGCATAAAAAACGCAAAGATAAGGACAGGCAGCCTAGGAACAAGCCAGATTCCGAGGCCTCTGCTGGGCCTGTCGCCGGTTCTCCGGTTTTCAGTGAGGTGCCTACGCAGCTCCTGACTACTGCAGAACTGGAACCCCAGACAGCTGCGGATTCTCAAGCGGAGTCTACTAGGCCGACGCAGCCATCTTCATTAGGCCCTTCCGACACCGGAGCAGAAGTAGATCCCGGTGCAGTGGAAACACCTTCGGTTGCAGAAGGTTTCTTCAGACTGACTACACTCACCATTAAATCTTATGCTAAGCTTAAAACTCCTTTAAAACCAAAGAAGACTGTATATCAGTCTACAATTCAAGGCCCCATGCCTAAGAAACAGATGCTTAAGATGGCTGAAGATTTGATTACCCTAATCAGGGGTTCCCAGCCCCCTCCTAATAAAAGGCCAAGACAAGAGGAGGATTATGCTTCCTCTGACCAGGTTTCAATTTCCTCAGATTCTTCTGAGGAACAGGATTACACTTTTCCACCTTATGAAGACTCTGATGCTGAAGATTCTATTCCGTCAGTATCTCCCCCTGAAGACTACTCCTTTGGGGAAACTTTACATACCATGAGGGAACATTTCCACTGGGAAGGACAGGACTACTCTGATTCTAAGAAAAGGCTCCGAGAGTTCATTTTACTACCCCAGCACAGACCTCTTGCTATCCCTCCAGTTTTACATATTGTGGATGTTTACTTGGAGTCTAGCCTAAATCCAGACTCTCTCCCTCCTGCTCCAGCCAAACCAGACAGATACTACAGAGTACCTGACTCACACAAATTCCTTTATAAAAGCCCTGTGGCTGACCCAGAAACAATTTCCCAGGGTCCTAAGAGAGCTAAAGCTGCTATGGCTAAAAATCCTGTGCCCTCTGAAAGGGATTCCAGAGCCCTAGATAAGATGGGGAAAGAAAATATACACTCAGCAACTCTGACTGAGAGCATTAAATTGTCAGTTTCACATGCTGAAATATCAGCAATTCCTAATGTCTCAATTAAAACAAAAAATAACAGTCTGAATTCAAGGAAATGCAGGATCTGTTGCATGCAGCTGAACAGGTGGGCAAACATACTTTACAATGCGGATTTGATTCATTGGAAGCTTCCTGTAGAGCAGCTGTTACTGGCTGTCATACGTAGACATGCTTGGTTAAAAGAACAAACCCTTCCTGATCATGTTAAACCAAAATTATTGGATGCACCTTTACAGCAGGATGTATTATTTGGTGTCAAAGCAGAAGAGGTTTTAAAGAAAATGGAGGATAAGGCAAAGTCTATGCAGATGGGTCAAGGATTTTTTGCAGGTACAACCCCCTCGTTTCAGCAGAAATTGGCCAACAAAAAACTGGTCCTTTCCAGCTTCTGACAGATCACAGAGGGGCAAATACAGACGCTCAAGGGGCAGAGGTCCGTCACAAGGCCCTTACAAACCTCGCCAATGGGGTACTGCTACCCAGAAAGGAGGCGAAGACAGGCCCCAAGCTAACAGAAGACGAACACAAATGACTCAGTCCTCAAACTACCAAGCAAATCTCTCCTGGCAGCTCCCTTGGGAGGAAAATTAGCATTTTTTGCAGACAACTGGCACATCATCACAAAAGACAAATGAGTCCTAAACATTGTCTCTCAAGGATACAGATTCCATTTTCATACCTTACCAAGGATAAAAGGAATGCCAAACCTGCCACCGAATCAATGGGCAGAAGCACAAAAACAAATTACAGCTCTCATGGACATGAGAGCCATTCAGCAGGTACCTACACAGGAGAAAGGACAAGGATTTTACTAGAGACCCTTTCTAGTCAAGGACAAAGCATGGAGACCCATTCTGGATCTTTCAGATGTTCTTCATTCCACATTGCTGCAGTCCTAACTATTGGGTAGTCCGCTGTCCAGTCGGCCCGAATACCAAAGTATATGGCTGACGTCGGTCAGGCGCGCGATTAGACTGGCGTCAGTGCGTCAGGGTACTAATGCGCATGACCGACGTCATATCCTCAGTCTTTTTTGCCGCATGGTCCGATGCAGAAGCAGTTTTGCGAGTGCAGGTTGGCGTTCTGAAAGTTTCTGAAGTCAGAGTTTCAGACGGAATGAAAGTTGGCTAAGTACCCGTTGGGGAATATTTTGTTTTTCTTGCCTCAGTATTTAACGGATGTCAGAAAAAGTGAATAACTGTATTTCTTGTGGGAAACAGATACCTCATAAGGATTACCATACTTTGTGTATACCTTGTTTAGGGCCTGAGCACGACGTTGTTGGATGCAGCTCTTGTGCTAGGTTTAACAAGCACTATTAAGAGAAGGTTAGACTGTGCCAGGTTAGTTTTGGGAAGCGTTGTAATTATAAAATGCCGTCGGATGCTCCGGCGCCCGCTTCGACCAAAAGCGCAAGGACAAAGCAGCAAAGCCTAGAGTGGAAGAACCGACAGTCCCGGACGTCGGTTCTTTAGAAAACTCAGTGGGCGGAGGTTCTGCCAGGAGTTTCTTTGGAGTCTCAGGAGACTTTACTGTTACAGGATGTGTCCTCTCAGGAAGTAGGCCAGGCTGAAGGGGCTTCTCAGGTGGCTGTTCTTCCCTCTCTTCCTAAGGTGGTTAGGGCCTCCCCTTCTGTTTCCAAGGCTTCTTTAAGAGGCAGGCCTAGTTTAGCTTCAGTGGGGGGTTCTCCGAGTGTTTCAGGGTCTTTGCCTAAGAAGCATATGCTAAAAATGGCAGAGGATTTGATTACTATGATTAGAGGTTCTATGCCCCCTCCTGATAAGAGGCCTAGGGTGGAACCTGAGTTTGAGAGTTTTGAGCAATGTTCGGAGGCTTCTGAGTCTTCGGCTGAAGACTTGCAGGAGTATCCTCCTTATTCTGATGTGGATGATTCTACTCCTTCAGCTTCGCCTCCTGAGGATTTTTCATTTTCAGAGACTCTGCATTCCATGAGGGAGCATTTTAAATGGGAAGGTCAAGATTTCTCTGATTCCAGGAAGAGGCTTAGGAATTCTTGTTTTTACCCCAGCATAGGCCTTTAGCTATATCTCCTGTTCTGAATGTGGTAGAAGATGTTTTTGCAGAGGCTTCCCTGAATCCTGATTCTTTGCCTCCTGCCCCAGTTATACCGGATAGGTACTATAGGGTGCCTGAAGCCCATAAGTATCTTTTTAAGAGTCCTAGGGCAGACCCGGAAACTGTCTCTCAGGGGCCTAAAGGTGTGAAGGCTTCTGTTGTTAAAAATCCTGTTCCTCCTGATAAAGAGGCAAGGGCTTTGGATAGATGGGGAAAGAAAGTGTATACTTCTTCCACTTTAGCCATGAGGGCGTTGAATTGTCAGTTTCACATGTTAAAATATCAGAATTATCTCCTTTCACAATTGAAGTCTAAGGTGGATGCTCTGGCTGAAGGTATTGAGTGTAAAGAGTTGCAGGATTTAGTTCATGTGTCTGAACAGGTGGGTAAGCATTCCTTGCAGTGTGGTTTTGATGCTGTGCAGGCCTCCTCGAGGGTGGCTGCCACTGGTTCTGTTCTTCGTAGGCACACCTGGTTGAGGGATCAGAATTTAGCTGAGCATGTTAAGACAAGGATTTTGGATGCTCCTTTACAGTCTGATGTGTTGTTTGGTTCGCCTGTGGAAGCAGTTTTAAAGAAAATGGAGGACAAGGCTAAGTCTATGCAAACTGTTAAGGATTTTTTGGAGGTGCAGCCTCCGAAGTTTAGTAGAAATTGGCCTACTAAGGGATGGACATACCCTGCTTATGATTCCCAGTCTAGGGGTAGGTCTAGACGTGGTAGGGGCAGAGCTCAAGGTTCTTTTAGGCCTAGGACAGGGAGTTCACCTGCTCAGACTTCTGGTGAGGGCAGGGGTCAGTCCTTTCGTAAACAGACCCAATGACCTGCCTTTTCAGCTGCCAGTACATTCTCGCCTGGCAGCACCTTTGGGAGGAACGCTGTCTCTTTTCAAAGAAAATTGGGATTTAATTACCCAAGACAGATGGGTTCTGGATATCATTCACCACGGTTACAGGTTTTATTTCCATACCTTGCCTCCTTTCAAAGGCATGCCAGACATTCCTCCTCTACAAAGAAAGAGGCTCACAAGCAAATTTCTCTGTTGCTCCAAATAGGGGCCATTCAGCCAGTTCCTGTGCCAGAAAGGGGCCTTGGATTTTATTCTCGCCTGTTCCTGGTAGCGAAGAAGGGGAACACGTGGAGACCAATTTTGGATTTATCTATCCTCAACACTTATCTGGACATTCCCAAGTTCAAAATGTTGGCGTTACAACAGCTTTTACCTCTACTGGGCAAAGATCACTGGATGGTAACTTTAGATCTCAAGGAAGCTTACCTTCATGTGCCTATAAGACTAAGTTGCAGGAAGTATCTGCGTTTTCGAGCTGGAAATTCTCATTATCAGTTCTCTGCATTGCCCTTTGGCTTATCTACTGCCCAGAGTATTCACAAAGGTTCTGGCTCAGTGATAGCTTACTTCAGACTAAAAGGAATTCAAATCTATCCTTACTTGGACTGCCTGATTCTGGCACAAGAAAAGGAAGACCTTTACAGCATTTGGAATATGTGATAGCAGTGCTAAGATGCCTAGGGTATTCTGTGAGCGAAATAAAGTCCAGTCTAGTACCCTCTCAAGACATGTGCTTTCTGGGTGTGAGACTGAATACAGCAGCCCAGATGGCCTTTTTAACCCCGGACAAACAACAGAATCTTTCCAGTTACTTCCATCACCTATCTCTTCAGTCCGGGCTGACTGCAAGGACAGTCCTTCAAGCCTTAGGGTTCATGGCATCTTGTATTCTGGTGCTTCCCAATGCCAAACTGCATATGAGGAAGCTGCAATGGTATCTCAAAAATGTATGGACACAGCACTGCCAGGATTTGGACACTGTCATTCAAATACCTTGCATTCAAAAGGAATTTATGTGGTGGGCTCAGGAATGTCACCTAAACAAGGGACTCTGTGACCCGGCCAGAGGCGAGTCAGATTCTAACGACAGATGCCTCAGACGTTGCTTGGGGAGCTCATCTAAATGGAAAGTGGATACAAGACAAGTGGCCTGCCAGACTACAGCATCTACATATCAACATGAAAGAGATGTTAGCAGTCCAGTTTGCATTAATGGCTTTCAAGGAGTTACTTCTTCCAGGGCAGGTGTTGATTCTAACAGACAACACAACTGTCATGTGGTACATCAACAAACAAGGGGGAACACATTCTTACCCGTTGTGCAGGCAAGCAATGATTTTATGGGAGACTGCGCTCAGCTTGCAACTAACTCTTCAGGCAAGGTTTCTGCTAGGAGCACAGAACTCCTTAGCAGATGTGTTAAGCAGACAAATCATGGATCCCCACAGTGGAAACTGGATCTTCATGTATTTGAAAATTGACAGTGTCATGGGGAACTCCAGACATAGATCTGTTAGCTTCTCCACTAAACCACCAGCTGCCAAAGTTTTGCACAAAGAGGTTTCATCACACAGCTTGGAAAGTGGATGCTCTTTCTTTCAGTTGGAAAAATCTTCATGTGTATGCCTTTCCACCTCTGCCTCTTCTCCCAAAGGTGCTCCTGAAGGTCAGACAAGACAAGCCAAGGATGATTTTAATAGCTCCAGATTGGCCTCTGCAACACTGGTACCCATTACTGAGGAGTCTGGTAAGAAGCCTCCATGGCCTTTACCTTTGATTCCACACCTGTTGTCTCAGAGGACGGTCACCTGCTCAATGTCAAGCTACACTCTCTTCATCTAACAGCCTGGCATATTCTGTTTTGAAACACAGCAGGTCTCAACTTCCTCAACAAGTTTTAAATGTGATTATGGAAGCCAGAAGACCTAGTACAAGGAAAGTGTGCATGAGAAAAATGGAAGCGATTTTTATTTTGGAGTGCAGCAAACAATTTGGAGATTTCTGAGCCTAATTTGAGTGTGGCTCTTCAATATCTTACTGAGTTATTGGACAAAGGTTTGTCTTTCTCTTCCATTAAGATTCATGCTGCAGCAATTTCAGCTCACTATGATTGTGACCCACCATTGTTTTCATCCTTTGTTCAAGCAATTTCTTAGAGGGCAAAGAATACAAGACCCCACGTAGAGCTCCTACTCCTGCTTGGGATCTCAATTTTGTGTTGGAGAAACTTACTCTACAACCTTTTGAGCCTCGGCTACTGATGAATTGAAATACTTGTCATGGAAGTCTGCTTTTTTGTTGGCCATGACTTCTGCAAGAAGGGTTTCTGAGTTGCAGGCCCTTATGGCGGTAGGGCCTTTTTTGTTTTTTCATAAGGATAGGGTATCATTCGTACTAATCCTTCCTTTATGCCTAAGGTGGTTTCTAGTGTGGCTTTAAACCAAACTATTCATTTGCCTACTTTTTATGCAGACCCCCAAAATAAAGGGAAAAGATTTTGCACACTTTAGATGTACACAGGCAATTGCGTTATTATTTAAGCAGGACTAAGGATTTTAGGCAGTCTCAGCAGTTGTTTGTTTCTTTTGCTTTGTGTTCGCAGGGCAAGCCTGTGTCAAAACCAACTATTTCTAGGTGGATTGGGTTTTGCATTGCATTTTGTTATTCCCATCATGGCAAGG
The DNA here is from genome assembly GCF_019279795.1 of Protopterus annectens. NCBI lineage: Eukaryota > Metazoa > Chordata > Ceratodontiformes > Protopteridae > Protopterus > Protopterus annectens. The sequence continues at coordinate 1,347,062,066 of NC_056733.1, read as the reverse complement.
AGATTCCAGCTGGGATTAGGCCTCATTCCACTAGGGCTACTGCCACTTCAACAGCATTTCTAAGGGGGGTGGCAACTAAGGATATTTTGGAGGCAGCTACTTGGAGTTCAGTGCATACTTTCTCTAAGCATTATCACCTTCCTCTCTACTCTAAGTCTAGGGCTGGTTTTGCCACAGCTATTTTGCAAGGCATGTTGTCAGCTCCTGCAATCGCCAGCCTCCCTTACCTCTGCTTTGGGATTCTACCCAATAGTTAGGACTGCAGCAATGTGGAATGAAGAACATAGTACAGTTTTGTACCTACCATAAATGTAGATGTTCGAGGATCCACATTGCTGCAGTCAAACCCTCCCTCCTTCCCCTCTGTGTTTAGGGGTGGTTGTGTAGGTGAGGTTATATTCCGGTAATTTTGTATATATTGTATATATTTTTGGTGCAGGTATATTTGGCCTTGTCTTTTTAGGGTCTTCTGACATCTGGGGCAAGAAAAGACTGAGGATATGACGTCGGTCATGCGCATTAGTACCCTGATGTACTGACGTCAGTCTAATGCGCCCTGACAGACGTCAGCCATATACTTTGGTATTCGGGCCGACTGGACAGCGGACTACCCAATAGTTAGGACTGCAGCAATGTGGATCCTCGAACATCTACATTTATGGTAGGTACAAAACTGTACTTTCTGAACACCTATCTGCACGTACCAAAATTCAAGATGCTAACACTACAGCAGCTTCTTCCCATGCTTGGCTAGTAACGTTGGACCTCAAGGAGGCATACCTGCATGTCCCTATCAGACAAAATTGCAGAAGATACCTCCGCTTCATTGCAGGTTCAACGCATTATCAATTCTCTGCCCTGCCCTTTGGCTTATCTACTGTACCCAGGGTCTTCACAAAATGCCAGGCACCAGTAATTGCATACTGCAGACAAAGAGGAATTGAAATATACCCATACCTGGACGACTGCCTTATTCAAGCAGAAAGCAAGGACATTCTTTTAAAGCATCTGGCATTTGTCAAACACCTTCTAAAGTTGCCTAGGGTACACAGTAAATGAAAAGAAATCAAAACTAGTGCCCTCACAAAACATAATATTCCTGGGTGCCAGCTTGAGTACAATGGCCCAGATGGCTTATCTCATGCCAGACAAGCAACAGCTGACTCAATATTTCAAAATAATGGCAACAAAACCCCAACACCCTGCAAGAAAAATTCTGCAGGCCTTGGGATTCATGGCATCTTGCATACTACTAATACCATTTGCAAAACTGCATATGAGGAAATTACAATGGTACCTGAAAAGCATATGGACTCAGCACAGCCACAGCTTGGAAACAATGATACCACTCATTCCCTGCCTTCAACAGGAGTTTCTATGGTGGGCACAGGCATGTCACCTCAACAAGGGTCAGCCTTTCACCTTACCCACTGCCAGGCAAACTATGACAACAGATGCATCTGACTATGCCTGGGGAGAGCACACATGGCAGGACCGTGCATTCAGGGCAAATGGACTACAGATCAGAGGCATCTGCATATCCATCAAAAAGAAATGCTAGCAGTACAGAATGCCCTAACAGCTTTCAAGGACCTCTTACACCCAGGACAGCTAATAATAAAGACTGACAATACCACAGTAATGTGGTACATAAACAAGCAAGGGGGCACACATTCCTACCCGGCAAGCAATGACCTTGTGGAACACCGCACTATCTTACCAGGTTCAATTACAAGCACACTTCCTGCCAGGAAAGAAAAACACATTGGCAATTGGCAGACGACCTAAGCAGAAACATCATGGATCCACACGAGTGGAAACTAGATCCACAAGTATTTGCAATGATAGCTCAAAAATGGGGATGCCCAGACATACATCTGTTTGCAAGCCCCCAAAACTGCCAACTTCAAAAATTTTGCACAAGGACATTCCGTACACAAGCTTGGAAAGTGGACGCCCACTCATTCAGTTGGAAAACATTAACAGTGTATGCCTTTCCTCCACTGCCTCTTCTAGCAAAGGTACTGCTGAGAGTCAGATTATAGAGGCCACAAATGATGCTCATTGCACCAGACTGGCCACGCCAGCATTGGTATCCAGTTCTAAGGAACCTGGCCCACCATGGATTTTACCACAGATTCCTCACCTGCTCACCCAGCGAGACAATCCGATTCTATACAGCCAGCTCAAGACTTTAAACCTGGCTGCATGGCAAATTACCTAAACAACCAGCCAACACCTCTATCTAATGCTGTTATGGATGTCATTCTGGAGGCCAGGAGGCCCAGCACCAGGAAAACCTATTCAGAAAAATGGAAAAGATTTTGCGCCTGGAACCAGGCTAAAGGCCAAAATCCACTTGATCCAAACATTCCTCAGATTCTACAATGTTTAACTGAGATGTTGCACAAAGGACTTTCCTTTTCATCTATTAAGATCCACGCCTCAGTAGTTTCAGCTCATTACGACACGGATCCTCCTTTATTCTCACATCCACTCCTAAGACAGTACCGCAGACGGGCTAAGAACATAAGACTGCCAAGGAGAGCACCAACACCTACTTAGGATCTCAACTTTGTTCTGAAAAAACACTGCCGCCCTTTGAACCAGCTTTTTCAGCTGATTTAAAATTTCTTTCATGGAAAACTGCCCTGCTACTAGCAATAACCTCAGCTAGAAGAGTCTCAGAGCTACAGGCACTAATGGCAGTGGAGCCTTTCCTCATTTTTCATCAATACAGAGTCTCTCTACGAACTAACCTTTCCTTTATGCCGAAGGTGGTATCCAGTGTAGCCCTAAAACCAAACCATTCATTTGCCCACCTTTTTCCCAAATCCGCAGAACAAAGGAGAAAGACTCCTGCACTCTTTGGACATTCACAGTCAATTACGTTACTACTTTGATAAAACTAAGGCTTTCAGAAAAACTGAGCAGCTCTTTGTAGCCTATGCTACAGGATCACAAGGAAAAGCTATCTCAAAACAGACCGTTTCTACATGGATAGGGCATTGCATACGTTTCTGCTACATGCATCGTGTGAAACCGGTACCTGCTAACATTAGGTCCCACTCCACCAGGGCTACAGCTACATCAGCAGCCTTTCTCAGGGGAGTGCCAACCAAGGATATTCTGGAAGCTGCAACTTGAGTTCAGTGCGCACCTTCACCAAACACTATCCCTTACCTCTATATTCTAAGACTAGAGCTGGTTTTGCCACTGCAGTCTTGCAGGGCCTACTAGCTTCATCTAACCCTGTTTAACTCCACCTCCCATCCTTAGCTTTGTGATTCAACCCAAGTGTGATGACTGCAGTAGGGTAACACGATGAACATAGTACAGTTTTGTACCTACCATAAATGTAGATGTTCGAGTGTTCACCCTGCTGTAGTCCAGGTTACCCTCCCTCCATCCCCTTTGTACTAGCTGAACTTATCTATACCACTCTATCCTATACAACCTCTGGTGTATTTGCTTGTGCCTAAAGGTATTGTTTTACTTTTATCTAACTACATATATATATATATTTTGCCTACCTATTGGGGGCACCTGACATCTGGGGCAAGAAAAACTGAAGAAAATGGCGTTGGATGCCTCTTGTATACCCCTGGCGCACTGACGTCAGGAAAGAGGCGACAGCAACCGACGCCGGACCAAGACTTTGGAATTCAGGCCGACTGCGGGACCGCCTGACGGCAGGATAACCCAAGTGTGATGACTGCAGCAGGGTGAACACTCTAACATCTACATTTATGGTAGGTACAAAACTGTACTGTTTCTATCTTTAGTCCCACTTTCTTTCTCATTAGCCTTTGACAGAGATGATCATAATCCTTTTACAGTTCTGATGGGTGATGTTATGCACCTGTACCTCTTCCCACAAGATTCAAGTGAGTTATAAATTTTCTGGCTGTTTGATGTGGACTACACCCACCAGTGGATGATCTTAAGTGCAGTACCTCCAAGATTGTTGCCATGATGATCTGTGCGTCATTGAGGACTGGTGCTTCGCTTCAAACTCTTAACACATTCCAAGGTTGTGACAATCTGAAATTTCTAAAGGCTCATAATCTCTGTGGCTGACATTTTAAGGGCCAGGTGCCAACTGTTTTAGCTCCTCATTTTTCATCTTGAAAAATGTTTGCATTATCAAGCATCTTTTTTCTTTCTGAAGATATCCCAGTTGTGATTCTTGTCTTGGTATCTTCTTTTTTGGATTACTGCAGTCCCTTGTGCCTGGGTCTTTCAAAGTCAGATCTCTGCTTGCAAATGCTGCAGAATTTTGCAGCTGAGGAACTTACTGATAGTACTTTGTAACCAGTACGTCATGCCAGTTCTAAGGGCCCTCCACTGACTAACTGTGTAGTCTGCTGTGACTTAAAGGTTTTGATCTGATTGGCAATACACAATATGGGTCTTCATATGTTAGAAGTGATGGTATCACTCCATACTTCTCATAGCCTCCAGTTTTCCAACTTTGTGATGCTACTATTTCCAAGGAGTAGTTTGATTCTGTGGACTCCTTGGCTTTGCTTTGCTTTCCAGACCTCACAGCTTGGGAATCTACTA
>NC_056733.1:1346977500-1347052500 GCF_019279795.1 Protopterus annectens | reverse complement strand
TATGGACTGATTGGGTACATAGAGGGGACCTATAGTTAGGTATGACACAGTAAGGAGTTTTGTTAATGCTAAGCTGGATGCAGAGGAATTCCACGTCATTATCTCACATAGCAAGTCTTGAGATGAAATGTTGTTTAAGAATATGTAGACACCATCACCTTTTCATCTAAGGTGGTAGGCCTGAATCTGTCATCTGTCTTGAACTAGGTTTTTAGCTTAGGCTCTGAAAAGGAAATTGGTTATTTTCTAATTCATGTAGCTATAAAAATTCAGTATAAAAAACTGTAAGTTTCTGAATGCAAACACACTAGTTAAGCAGCATCATGGTAGGGAGTACTTCAGTACAGAGAGATTCAACTATATACATAGCCCTTTCTGTCAAAAACACACACATACCATGGTCACACAGAGTTTACAGTTGTTGTAACACGTTTCTGAATGCAAACACACTATTAAAGCAGAATTGTGGTAGGGAGTACTTCAGTACAGAAAGATTCAACTATATACATAGCCATGAGTTCCCTTATACCTTTCTGTCAAAAACAAATGTACACCATAGTCACAGAGTTTACAGTTGTAACTTTGAAAAAAATCAATCTATTTATGTATTCAACTATATACATAGCCCTTTCTGTCAAAAACACACACATACCATGGTCACACAGAGTTTACAGTTGTTGTAACACGTTTCTGAATGCAAACACACTATTAAAGCAGAATTGTGGTAGGGAGTACTTCAGTACAGAAAGATTCAACTATATACATAGCCATGAGTTCCCTTATACCTTTCTGTCAAAAACAAATGTACACCATAGTCACAGAGTTTACAGTTGTTGTAAAAAAAATCAATCTATTTATGTATTTCTTGCACTAAAGTTGAGGTGTGTGTGTGACAGAGAGAAATGCCCTAGTTAGCTCTAACAGGTGGAATTTATGTGCAACTGTTTTGTTTAGCAAATGGTATCATTATTGTGGTATAGAATTTTAAAGCAGTGTTAGCACAGCAGGTAGCATACATGCATCTTGATGCAAAGGGCTTTAGGTTCTATTCATACAGCATGTACATTTGTATTTTAAGGGGGTATGGTACTGCAGTTCTTAGTATGTCCTCCTTTGGATGAGACGCCTAATAACTATGAACCTACTTTTCAGACTGCCACCCACTCCCTATTGCAATATATCAGCTTACCATTTATTTTAATGTAGCACATGCAATTTATTCTTCAAGGGAAACAGGCACTGAATTTGTAAATGAAACACTGAAATATAAAGTTGTTTTCTAGTAACAACCTCTTCATTGGTTTCAGATCTCTTTAATGTGGAATTATTCATGACTTTTACTTCTGCAGAGATTCTGCATACTGATTGATATTGGTGGATTTTATGACAGAAGTTTGAGTGTTCCTTTATGGTTGAAATGTTCTGAATTGGGCAGGCTGTCATTATTGGTTCATATTTGTTTCATTGCTTAAAGGAAAGATGCTCAGAACTATAAATTTAAAACACACTCTAACAAGTGGTGCTGTGTTATACAAGGGATATAATTCAATTATTATGTAGTATAATAGTCAGGAAGGTGAATCTAAGAACTCTTGCATGTTTCTAAATGCATGCTCGTGAAATGTGGGTTTCGATGCTGTTTCAGTGAATGTGGGTTTCAAAGGTAGAGGAGTTTTAATGCTAAGTCTGTTTTCATTGTAAGACTATTGCTTTGTTTAGGTTTAGTAAATGTCTGTCGGTGTTTGTGCTATAAAATTTGAAATAAAAGTTGTAAATGAAATCCAGATATCTGTAGTCATTGTAGAAGTACAGAGATTTAAACAATTTCTATAAAATGGGGAGAAATAGCCAAGTAATGGGACACTGGAATGGCTGTGTGGGTGGGGCATCATCAGGGGGTGGGGCAATATGGGCGGGGCTTGGGTTTGCACCCCCCTGCAAAAAATCCTGCGGGCTCCCTTGCTGAGGTGGTCACTAATGTTTCTCGAGTTCGGTACCTGACTGTGTCCAGATCAGGTGATGTGTGCTGGAGGGGGGGTAGTCCAACATGAGCATCACTAGTTAAAAACTCCATTTGAGCAAATGACCTTTCTTTGTAGTAGTTAGGTAACTACAAATGCCAAATTCCATGATCTTTTAACATAGCGTCACTTATTTGTAGGCAGCCTAGGTGTTGAATCAGCCAAAATAAAACTGTTATGATGATTTAACATTGGCCAAAAAGGAAGTGTTTTTAACTCTTGCAGACAAAATCCTTGCATTCCTTTTCAAGTAAACTTTGTAATTCCATCCAGCCCAGGAGTGGGTTAGAACAATCTGCAACTTATATGAGCTTACCCTGCGTAGGGCCTTGACTGGCTGAAAAACCTAGTGATTGTTTCCAAGTTTGGGCCAAAGTTAGTAATCCAAATGGATTTCCATTATAACTTTGAAGTCCACATCGCACAACATGTTGCAAATGTCTTTGCTTTTAATTAGCATGTAGAATCCTGTAGATGAACGTAGGACAACATGGAATGTTAAACAGCTAAGCAGGCTTCTTTGATATGTTGCTACAGAATTTCCCACCACATCAGTATTGTGGAAACATGGTCCTGTATGAGGAAATTCACCCACTTGAGGGAACCCTCTCAAAGAGTTCACAAACCCTTACCTTGAATGCATCCAACCTTGCTTGGGAATCTCGTACAGGAGCCATGGGAGACCGAAAAAGATGGTTCCATCAGAACAGTGCCAGACAGACCTGGAAGAAAATGGTGCAACTCAGTAGTATGTGCGTTCATATTTTCAATTTTGCTTGTAGTCCTTGAGTTTTAAGAATGATCACACCAAGCTACTGACATCAAATGAGGGAACCTATGCTACTTACAATTGTCTGATATTTGACTGCCCAAAGAACTTCATCTACATTTTTTACATCCCTTCAGCACATAATTTTTTAGCAAGAGCAGCCGGCCAAGTCTACCTTAAGTCGTCATGAGTGGAAAATTAATGTAACTGCCTTCCACAAGCTAGCTGTACTTTACTTTGTAGAACTCCAACTTGAGGAAATTCTGTTACAGGTGCCTGTAGTTGACCTAGACAGATAATGCTGCCGTAGCCGGCATGGAACAAGTGGCTGCTTTAAACATCTCCCCCAACAGAGCAAATGTTCTCATCCTAGCCCTTTTTGACTGACTGCCTTGGTTCTTCCAGATAGCAGAACAGGGATAACTGCTTATTGTTCCAGCCTCTCATTACCCTTTTGACCTACCAAGAAGGGAACCCTTGTACATCTCATACTGCAGCCTGTAGGCTAGGAGCTATATCTAATTTTGGAAAGACTTCTTATTTACCTTCTCGCCATAAAGGCGGTTACTAGGAAATCATGCTTGACTAAATGGAATATTTTCTTCTTGGAGTGCCACCTGGGGCATTCACATCTGGCTAGATTCAGTCCAGGATGCACTACTGTATTTGATGACCCTGTTTTGACAAAGGCCTGGCATAATGTCTGTGGCAAAAGCAGGTAGCGCACACTTCTTGGTGCTGGAAGACCAGAAGGCTGTGGGTTCTACTCCCACTCCAGTTTATTGGATTGCTGACACTGCAGTGCTGTATTCTGGAGTGTGCCATCCTTCATAAAATGTTAAACGGAGGGCTCATTAGCTTGAATTGGTAGTAGCTCAGGTAAATGTAAAGGATCCCATGGCACTAAAAAAAAAAAAAGTTACTCCTGATTCCCTGGCCACATTTCCCCCTATAGTATAAATTACCACCTCAGATCTTCTTGGGAAAGAAGCCACTAGCCTAATGGGACTAACATGGTCAGCAACAGATAGATAAAAATGTATAAAATAAACAAGCCTCTGCGTAAAAATACATAGTCAGAAATGACAGAATGCCAGTCCCTGGATCTCCCATGGACATTGACTTCTTTAGTCAAGCAGTTATTTCTTTTAGAAGAGAAGAGTCCTCTACCCAAGGTCCCAAGGAGGTCAGTCCCACCTTCCATGGGATCTCAACTTGTTATATAAAGAAATGTTAACTCTAGCTGTAGCTAACTTAAAGCTGTAGCTAACTTAAAGCTGTAGCTAACTTAAAGCTGTAGCTAACTTAAAGCTGTAGCTAACTTAAAGCTGTAGCTAACTTAAAGCTGTAGCTAACTTAAAGCTGCCCTGAAATTATCATAGAACACCTTGTTTGCTATAAGCTCAACAGAAGGGTCTCTGAACTACAGGCCTTGATGAGTAAAAAGCTCTTGTACTGCCTTATCTCACAGGGGCAGTGTATTGTTTAGGACAAGTGCCTCCTTTTGTCTATGGTGATCTTAGTGCTACCCTAAAACTTGGACATCAGTTTCCAGTGCTCTATTCTAAACCACAAAATTAAAGGAAGCTTGGCTGCTAAACCTGAAAGATGTGCAAAAACAGATGGCTATACTGCTGAGTTTTATACCAATGGAACAAAAGACGTAGGGCAAACAAACTCTTGGGTTTTTTTGTGCAGGGATGTAGGGCAGACCAGCTCTTTCCAAATTGTGGCCACCATAATGGAAGCTTTCAGGTGCAAGTAAAAGCATTTTTCTGTGAAGGCAGCAGCTACCACCATATTTAAGGCCAAACTTTTATGGAGCAGACATCTAGACTGTATCCCATAACTGAAAATAAGACATTATAAATTGGACATCATCTTTTGAAGCCAGGCATGATTTGCCACTGCAGTTTTGCAAGGCAGGTATGTTCCCCTGACGCAAGTTTTTGGCCAAGTTGCCCATTCATTAGGAGTGATACTGCAGCAGTAATTTTTATGCATAGTACAGTTGTGGGATCATACCCCCCCCCCTTTACAGTAGGTGTTGAGTATAAGGATCACTGCAGTAGTATGGACTTATTCTCCATTGTAGTTTTATTAAGCGGAGGAATTGGTGTGTGTGTCTGTCTGTCGTATTCCTAGCATTTATTTCCATTTCTTTCAGGAATATTTTGCATTACCTATGAACCTATAGCTTGATACGGGCTTCTTGTCACCAAGATGTCCAGGCACACTTGTGACTACCATCTTAAAGTCTTAAGCTAGTGTGTTTAGGAAGCTGTGCTCTGGGGGCATCCAGAGTTCAGAGAGGTCTTCAGAAATCACTGGTGTATACCTGCATCAGTGCTCCTTATACTTGAAAGTCTGCTTTGGTGGTAAGTATGCTGCTGTCTCTCTAAACAAGTAAACCCACTCTAGCCTTGTGGCTTAAGCTTAATTGTAGATTAGGTGACGACCGGTTTGTGAGCATTAAACCTGCATGACATGCCTTTGTGATTTCTCCTATTTGTTCTTTTCCTCAACAGGAAAGGTGCAGATTAGCAGTAGCAGACTCGGAAAATGTCCGAAAGAAAACACAGAAATTTGTGGAAGATGCCAAGCTGTTTGGTATGTAAAAAATTGTTTTAACTGAATTTTCAATGATTGATTGTGTACAGCGAAGCTTTTCCCTAGATTTCAATTGTATTTATCATAGAAAAGTTAAACTTATTTTTTCTGTTACGTGATCTTTCCCTCCAAGACTTTGTAAGTATTCTCCAGCCAGTAAGCGTAAAGGTCATGTCTAAAGGTGCAAAACAACATTTGGTATTTGTATTAAAAAAAAAAAAAAAAAAAAAAAAAAGTTTTGTTTCGCACCCTGTTTTTTTAAAATATTACTTTCGAACATGGGAGGCTAAATGTAGTAAGCCGTGTTTATGGCATTAATATTCACAGGAGGGCAGGGAGCGGTTATGTCATTCCGGTTTCCAGCTCTACTACTGCTGGATTAGATTAGATGGGTGATTATAAATTGGTGATGTTAAAACAGTTGTATACCATTAGTTTGGCAGAAAACTAAAAGTGGTGTAGAATTGTTTATCAGTTTGGCAAGTACATCACTAATTTACAATTACTTACACTAATCTAGCAGTACTAATATTGAACCCGGAATGATTTAACCACTCCCTGCCCTCCTATGAATATTAATGCCATAAAAATGGCTTACTACATTTAATTTTCTGCTTTCTGAAGAAATGTTTGAACCTTAATTTTAAAGGCTTCAAAATACACTTTTCACACACACTGTTTACAAGCATTTGTTTGACAAGAAAAAAGCACGTTTTCCACTTTTAAACAGATTTAACGTAACCAGCAAATGTTCATAAGTAAAAAGTTAACACTGATGTTGAATTTTGGCAGCTATCTTCTCAGTAATTGGCATTCAAAGCTCGTAAAATGCATGGTGTCATTGAGTTTTAAAATATTTCATGCCAACGTTTTCTTTATATTTGTGGATAGTACAAAGCACATCTATCTTGGTGGTTTAATTGGTAAAATGCAGAGACGTGCAAGTAGTAATATATATACATAATGCCATTCACTGTCAGCTTTCCTAATTCCTAGTTGATCTTGCTTTGATTTTTTTTTTCCTTTTCACTTTATTGCTTTACATATTTATACCTTTTTTTTCTGGAAAAATGCTTATATGAAGCATGTATTTTTTATCGTGTTTTTTGCAATTGAACACTGGGGAGTCTCCCTTCCCTTGAAGTGATTACCTTAAAGCTAAAGCTGATTATAAATAGAAATCGGAAACTGGTAGTGATGAGCACAGCCTTTAACAAAAATATTTACAAGTTCTTTGACTCATGTTTGCTTTTCTTTAACACTGTACTTTGAATCTTTAGCTTGTCAAGTTTAGTGGTCTGTGTACTTTTTTAGATGTTTGATCCCACTCTGTCACTGTTTTTAACCTTGTCCTCTTGATTTCCTCAGACGATTTACTCATTTTACAGCTCAGTACTTCCAGGTAACATTAGACAAATGGGTCAGAGAAGTAGAGTGACCAAGTTATACTACATTATTTTTACATGTCCAGGTCTAAGAGCAATACATTACAAAAAACTTTCAGTTCAAAATAAAAAAACACGTAGAAAGGTAGTAGACTTTCGTCACTTCACAATAAATTTGTCTGTTACCTCAGCTTCTTGCCTTCAAGGATACATACACTCAAACACATCCTACTTTTATATCAGATGAGACCATCAATTAACTACCAAATTGCTTAATACTTTAATATAAATTTTTTTTATATATATAAAATTTCATATATATATATATATATATATATATATATATATATATATATATATATATATATATATATATATATATATATATATACATTGCATACAAGTATTTTCCATTGCCTATGACCCCGTAAAATGACCCATGCATATTTAATAGATACTTTTCCTATTTTAACTATTCTCATATTAATACCACATTTCATACCATATTAGAACATTTTTTAACACTTTAAACAGTTGATAGTATAAACATTATCTAGAAAACATACTTAAATATAAATCTAAACAAAATCTAATTTAACCCTTTGGGCGTCAAAGTGCCATAGTTTAAAATCATCCTACTTTCAAGCACATTCTATTTTTGCTTCAACTCACTACTTTTGACTTGAAAAGGTCTGGCCAAAACACTGAAGAAAAATGTGGAGTCATCACCCCTGTGTACTGTACAAAAATGCTCTGTTACAGGGCTCCTAAAGTTTTTTATTTCGAATATCACCCAAATGTTCCATAATTCTAACCTTAACAGCCCTTTTGGTTTGCACGATGTACCATTTTATTTTTTCACATCCACATCCTATAACATACACTACTCTGCATGATTTACAAGTAAACCTGTCTTTGCTTAAAATTTTTCTATTGTTTATTAAACCTCCTGAAATGTTCCTAATTTTCTGACAGACTTTGTATTTTCCACAAATTTTTGAAAATGAAAAAATCTTATCCAAGTCTGAGTGGTTGGACTTATCTAGACTGAGGGTGTTTAAAGGATTTTGTGTTCAGGCAAGCTGATAATGGTGGAAATTGGATCATAATGTCCGAAAAAAAAATGTTCTAATATGGTATGAAATGTTGTGGTATAAATATGAGAATAGTTAAAATAGGAAAAGTATCTATTAAATATGCTTGGGTCACTTTAGGGGGTCATTTATATGCAATGTTTATTTATATATATATATATATATATATATATATATATATATATATATATATATATATTGTATGAAATTTTATATAAAAACATTTTTTTATATTAAAGTATTTGGTAGTTGATTAATTGATCTCATCTGATTATAAAAAATTAGGTAGTTAATTGATGGTCTCATCTGATATAAAACTAAGTGCAGTACAGCCAGCACCTGTTGCAGAAAGGGATTTTATTGAAGTTTTGACCTTGTACTAAATATGGAAATACTGTGAAACCCATATCTGATGTTACAGACTTGAACACAGGTATCAAAACTAGAAGTTTTAAGGAGTGGACACTAAAAACATACTTTTTTATTGCTGGATGTAGGATGCTTATACATGCATTCCTGTTCACAAAGCTTGGTCTTTGTCTTGTTTTAGACTCTTTTTACTAAAATAAATTTCTTGCCTTTTGCTTTTACTACAGCACCCAGAGTGCTCACCAAACGCCATACTCCACTGTGATTGGCAGTTCACATGTACCCTTGCACAGATTTCCAGATTCATGTCTGATCTTCCTGTTTCACTGTTGCAATCCTGACTTATTTCTGCTGTGAAAGCCTTTAGCCGGCCTGACGACCAGAGGAAACTCTTTCCCTGTCCCAGGCTGGCAGACGTCCTGACTGACGTCCGTATGCTCTGCTATAAAGGGAGCTAGCCTGTCTCATGATATCCATGTCTTCTTGCTGTTGGAGCCTGAAGCAATGTTAGAGTCGTCTCAGTCCACACCAGAGAGGAAAAGTTTGAAAGATGTGCCCCATTGGGGAAAGTCTCTCTTCCTTTAACTCATGTCAGATAAAGTAAGTAATTGTCTCTGCTGTGGTAAGCAAAACCCACAGACTTTCACTCCCTTTGTGTTACCTGTTTAGGCCCAGATCACGACCTTCCTAGTTGCCATTTTTGTACTCGTTTTTAACACTAGGACTGTTAGGTGTAGGGCCAAGTGTTTAGTGAGATTCCTTGGTCAGGAATCTTCTTAATCGTGTCTTATGGCATCTGCTGGTTGTCCCGATTTTTGAGCAACCTAAGCGTAAGAAAGGTAAAGAAAAGAAACAAAAGCTTAAGTCTTTGAATGGCAACAATTCTCTTTCTCTGTCTCTAGGCTTGTGATTGTTAAAGATGAGGCACACACTGAAGGGGGCTGCTCAACTGTGACGCAGTCTTCTGTAGAGACATGCAGTCACTCTCGTCTACTTCCTCGCAAGCCCTTGCATATGGCTCGTTGGTCAGGTTCAGGGCTTCACGGCAGGCCTTGGCTTCCAAGGAGCATTTGTCTACTGGTGATACCTAAACAAGGCCTTGGCCTACACAAGTACTTTCTCACCACTCTAGAGAGAAGTGCCAGGTCCTTGGATGATCCTAGGCCCAAGGCCAAAGCCACCTCAAAGAAAGGTACTGTGGCAGTTTGTTCGCCTACTGGCTTTTTTACAGGGATCCCAGCAGGATTTGATGAGACTAGCTGAGTACCTAATTTCTATTAGGTCAAGACTTGGCCACAGGGTATGCCCCACCATAGCAAAGGAAAAGGGATGCTCTTTCTGAAGTTTTTCCAGATCCTTTTCAGAGAGCGATTCAGACCTGGAGGAGTCTGGGTCTGATGACGGCCCCTCCTGTACATCATGCGAGTCTGATTCAGAAGAGAACCTACCCCCCCCCCCCCAAGGGGATTGATTCCACCTTTGGAGAGACCTCCATGGTATGAGACAGCATTTTCAGTGGGAGGCACAGGATTATCCCTAGTCCAGGAAGAAAGTTGTAGAGTTCCTGGATTTACCTGAACACACATCACTGGCTATTCCACCCATTTTAGAGGTAGTGGAAGAGGTTTTCTAGGATTTCATCTTGAGTCCTGATTCCTTTGCCCCTGCTCCACATAAACCAGACTAGTTTTATAGTGTACTAGACCCATATAAACACATTTTTTTAAACTCTTGCTGTTGACCCAAAGGTGATCACCCCAGGGCCCAAACGGGTTTGAGCCTGTTCTTCTAGGAGCCGTTTATGTACAGATAAAGTAGGGCCCTTGATAGGTTTGGGGAAAAGATACAAGTCTGCCACCCTTACTATGAGAGTCCTCAACTGTCAATTTCATATGATCAAGTATCAACAAACCATTTTAGATCAGCTCAAACAGATCACCTCACTAGAGGATAACCTTTCCAAAGAGCTCCTAGATCTCTGTTTTTCCAGTGCTCGGGTAGCTAAACATTCATTACACTGTGGTTATGATGCTATGGAAGCTTCTTGCGGGGCAAATGACATGGGCTCCGTTATTAGTAGGTATGTATGGCTGAGGGAACAATCTCTTCCAGACCATGTCAAATCAAACCTATTGGATGGCCCCCTTACAAAGACTTTGACCCTAAGGCCTAAGGCAGAGGTAGTTGGAGTGCCTAAGGCAGAGGTAGTTGGAGTGAAGGACAAAGTGAAGTCCATGCAAACAGTGAAGGACTTTCTCAAAATACAACCTCCCTAGGTTTAGTAGGAACTTTTCAGCTAAACACTGATCATTCCCTCCCAGTTCAGTGGTAGACAGAGAGGACCACAATGGGAAAGGACCCATGGGCAGCAGCTGCAAAGAAGCAGGCAGTGGACAAAGGCCCCCAGCAGGGGAGTTCTGGGTCCCAAGCCCCTGCTTGCAACTATGACTTGCCCACCTCGCTTCCTGCTCGCCCCCACCCCAAGACTAGGAGGAAGGCTGTTGCTCTTCAAACATAGCTGGACCCATATCACTTCAGACAAGTGGGTTCTATGACGTTATTTCAAGTATTTATAAACTCGCCTTCAGAGTGCCTTTAAAATACTCAGGCTATCCAGATGTTCCAGAAATCAAAGGTCAGAGGCCCTGGCCCAAATTCAGATCTTGGCGCTCTCAGGTAGCGGTGGAACCAGTTCCAGATCAAAAAGGGAAAGATTTCTACTCCAGGCTGTTTATAGTTCCCAGGAAGGAAGGCTTTTGGTGCCCAATCTTGGATCTGTCAAACCTCAGCAAGTTTCTCTGAGCACTGGGATATATGGCTTCATGTATCCTCGTGGTTCCCCTGGCCAGACTGCACATAAAGAAGCTTCATTGGAACAGCAAAAATGAATGATGCCAGAGCTCTCTGTCCCTAGAGACCAAGATGGAACTGATCCCTTGTCTAAAATAAGAATTTGCATGGGGGTACATGCTTGTACCCAAAAAAGGTCTTGCCTTCAGTTTCACTCCACAGGGCCAAAACCTCATCTCAGATGCCTCAGACAGCCTGGGGGGGGGACTCGCTTTTCAACGTCCCTAATCACAAGAGAAGAGGGAGGGTCAGTTCAAGGATATATGCATCAGTTTGAAAGAACATATGGCAGTACAAAAAGGCCTGGTAGCCTTCAAAGAAAAATGGGAACCAGGGGTCCTGTTAGTAAAAACACAGTATCACAATCATGTGTTATGTAAACAGGCAGGGAGGCAGAAACTCTTATCCCCTGTGCTGCCTAACGATTTCTCCTTCCAACAGATTTTTATCTTCATTTATGCATTCCCCACTTATCCCCTCTGCTTCATGTACGTTTAAAGATAAGGGAATAGGTTCCAAAGGCAATATTGATAGCACCAGAGTGGCCCAGACAACAGTGGTATCCTCTCCTCTTCGAGCCTGCCAATCTGAGCCCATGGCTGTTGCCTCAGAGGATAGTCCACCTCACCCAAAACAAGGGAAGGGTTGTGCGGGACATTCTTAGAGTCTAGAAGACCTAGCGTAGAATGTCTTACTCAGCCAAATGGAAGGTGCCAGAAGCACCACCCCAGTTTGGCACACTAATACCATCCTAGAATACCTGGCCAGTCTGCTGGATAAAGGACTTTCGTATTCCCCCATTAAAATTCATGCATCTTCATTTCAGCACAAATTCCTACTCTTCCTCCAGTCTTTTTCCATACCCTGTTAAGACAATATCTTACTCAGCCAGGATGGTGTCTTGAGTTACAGGCCGTTATGGCAGTAGGAAACATTCATAGTATTCCACCAAAACGGGGTTTCCCTTAGAACTAATCCTTTATGCCTAAGGTGGTCACAGATACTTCTCTAAACCAAGCCATTCATCTGCCTACATTCTTCCCTAATCCTCAGTACAAAGGGGAAAGAATACTTCATTCCTTGGATGTGCACAGGTAGCTCCACTTTTATCTGGACAGAACACAAGCCTTGAGAAAATCCAACTAGCGGTTTGGTACCTTTGCCCCTGGTTCTGAGGGGAAGCCATCTTCTAAACAGACCATCTCTAAACGGATCTCCCACTGCATCTCTTTGTTACAGCCATCATGGCAAAAAGCCCCCCAAAATGATTAGACTGTACTCCACTAGGGCTACAGCTACCTCTGCAGCCTTTCTGAAGGGGGTCCCTACTAAGGACATCTTGGAAACAGCCCCCTGGTCATCTGTACATACTTTCACAAAGCACTACCACTTGGCAGCCTTTTCTAAGTCTAGAGCAGGATTTGGCCCTGCCATTCTGCAGGGCATCCTCTCTTCTCCATAATCTCCTTCCCCTCAATTGAGCTTTGGGAATCTTCCCACAAGTCAGAACTACAACAGTGAAACATGAACATACTACAGTAGTGTACACTTACCCTAAATGTAGATGTTCAAGTGTATTTACCGTTGCAGTCTTCTTTCCTTCCATCCTGCCCCCTTAACCTTCTATGTAGCCTACTAATAACCAACTAATCCAGCCAAGGGTCACCACCTTAGCTACCTTGCTGTGAGAGTCCTCTTTTTTTTTAGTTCCCCCCTGTTCACTTAGGGCTCCTCCTACTGATGTCATGACACAGGCTGGTTGCCTTTTTACTCTAGCGTATTGGCGTTGGTCAGGGCATTTGCTAGCCTGGGAGGGGAAAGAGTTTTCTCTGGTAGTCGTACCGGTGGTAAGTCCAAGTCAGGACTGCAACAGTGAATGAACTCAAACATCTACTTTTAGGTAAGTGTACACAACTGTACTTTCTCTTTCTGCAAAAGTCAGTTCATGTAAAGAGCTGTGAATTTATGGAAATGGCTGTCTAAATGGGTGGAGGATGGGGAATTCACAGAAACTAGTGCAGAAATGGTGAGAGGAAAAGGAGGAATTGAGGTGGAATTTTTAAATTCACAAAAAGGGCGGATTAGACAGACTTACTGTCTGTGTCTGATATTAGCAAGTATAATCTAATGGTTACTCTAAAAACGAGTTCTAGAAAAATACCCTTCATTTGCAGCTTGCAAGACATCGGGCCGGATTCACGAAGCCTTGCACGGAGTCTAAGAGTAGTGTAAGACTCCATGCAGCCTTCGCGATCCAGGAACAGCCCAAAGTCCGTGTAAGAGACAAGCTAAAACGGCTCTTACAAGGAGTGGGCATAGATAAGCTAATCACCTCACTTGCAGCCGAATAGCATGCAAATGAGGATGATTAACGACCCAGGAAGCCCACAACAGCCCGTGTAAGAGCCGTTTTAGCTGCAGAAATGTACTCAGTTGACAACAGAGTACGTTTCTGCAAAAACCGCAATGGAGCCATGTCAGCTCCAAATAAAAGGTGCATATGTGTCAGGCAGCATGCCAATGGCCAAATATGCGGCCATTGGCAAGGTAACCTGATGCAAATATCTTAAAAATATATATTTTTTTCGGCGATCGCCGATGTTTAAACCCAGCGCAGCCCCGCGCAAATGGGCTGCGCTGCATAAAACATAAAAACGAAGGTTATAAACCCACAAATGTGGGTTTTATGCAATACATGGAATGTCAATGCAGGGACCAGCAGACCAAAACCAACATGGCCACCGTGTAGTGGTTGCTAATTTGAGAAGCTGAGTCTAAGATATGTAACTAAGCATTAGTAGACCATCTGATGCAAATGAGTGTTAGGATACTGAATTCCACTGACATAGCAAATGAGCACATTCTGAGTAGTGTAAGAGTTGCACAAGAGGGAGGAACAGAGTAGGAGATAGCTGACATCGCAGGTGGGAATGGTAGAAAGAAATGCAGTTCATTGGAGGTCAGAGTTGCATGACAGATGTCAGACAGATATCATGGAAAGAGGTGTGCCACTAGATGAGCATGAGAAAGTCAAGAAATGGAAGGTGTACACTGTTGCCTACACCAAAGTTTCTTGCTGGGCATGCATGCGCATGTGTGCGCGCGTGTAAGGCAGACCTGAGCATGTGGGAGCGTGTTGGGGGATGTTTAACACTGCGTGGGTGTGCACGCGTTTTAACCCGAATAAGCAGATTCTGAACCATGTAAGCATGTGTGCGCACGTGTAAGCCACTGTGAGCGTGTTTCTGCTGGTCTGCACACGGCTCCTCCCTGAGAAAACAGAGAGGAAAAAGGAAGCAACAGGTTTAGTAGGAAGCTAGCAGGGAATACTGCTGGAGCTAGCAGGTGAAAACAATTAGAAGCAGGCAATTACACAGGCAGAATAGTAGCCCAGCCCAGCACTTAAAACTCTGCAAACAGCAGTGCAGGATGTTTCTCTCAAGAGACACTGCAAGACGGGAGTTAAGTTATTAGAAGTGAAAACTGAAAAAGCTGAACTCAGAGCAGAAATGTTAGGGGCTGTCATAATGAGACATAGGCGACTTGCTGAGGGTGGTGTCATTGCAGATGGTGCCAGACAACCACACACAGAACCAACAGAGTGGAACCCATCCCAGTGGAAACCCCAAGGTATGTGTTGGCCTAAGAATACTAGCAACAGGTACCTTCCAGAGACCAACTGGTGATATGATGGGGATATCACAGGCATCAGCCTCCAGGGTACTGCACCAGTTCCTGGATGCCATGTCAGCACATGTCGGTGATCATGTATATTTCCCCAATGCCCGTGAGGTATTGGCCAGCAATATGCATCTCTTCCAGCAAATAGCAGAATACCTTGAGGTAGTGGGTGCAATAGACTGCACGCACATACGCATCAAAGCACCAGCCAGCGAGCGGGGTAGGACATACATCAACCGCAAGGGCTTCCCCTCCATGTGTGATGCCCAGGGCATAATAATGAATGTGTGTGCTGGCTGTCCTGGGAGCTACCATGATTCCCACATCTGGCATTTGACGCAGCTGTACCAGACATTTGCCAATGGGGACATCCCGCACGGACACCTAGTGGGGGATGCAGGTTATGCACTGGAGCCGTGGCTGATGACACCCATCAGAAACGCACACATACCTGAACAGGAACGCCATAATGAGGCACACGCACAAACACGTAATGTAATAGAGCGTGTGTTTGGGCTGCTCAAGTCACAGTTCTGGTGTCTGGACACATCTGGTGGAGCCTTGCAGTACACACCAACTACATGTACCCAAATTGTCATGGTATGTGCTATGCTACATAATATGATCTTGCGAAAACAGCTGCAGCAGGACCAGCGTAGGGCTGGGCCAAACAGCCCCCCACCATTGCCAAGGCCATCACAGGCAGAGCGTGACTCTGAGGAGGAACAACCTGAGCCTGCCCCAGTAGGCAGAAGGAGGCGTGCCCAGTATGCCCTGGCCTTTGCAAAGAGGCAACACATAGCACATACACTGGCTCAGTAGGAACCCTGGGAATGACACCCCCTCTGACTCACTCAAATAACAACATGGATGCCTACAATGACATGACCTGCTCACAAACATGTACAGGGAAGTGTAATATGCGCATCCGACAGAGGCAGCCCTGCAGCACCACCTGAGGCATGAATGCCATAGTAATGTAACACCATGTACTGTATGCACACCTGAGGACCTGACTAACATCTTACCCTCACCAAGCATTATGCCACAATATGACAATGAGATGATCAAGTGCAATAATTGACTGAAGTATCACAGTTAGTCAAAGGGGATCCAATGTGTGCCAGTCTGGGATGACATGCTGAGCATGACATGATGCTCCACCTGCTAGGACTGGCGTGCACCTATCAGTGCAGGCCGTATGGATACTGGCAAAGGCTGTTGTTACCCACAGTGTGCCCTGAATAGGTAAGGCTCAAAACACAAACCTATCTCCATAGGTATCAGAAGGGATAAGAATAAGATGAGTGATAAGTCGAAACAGCAAGATGCATGCAGTCTAAACTCACCCAGTATGGAGAATGTTGATATCTGCGCTGTAACAGAAAACTGAGTCAAGGCTCACAACAGCACCCTAACACTACCAGGTTACACCTCATACTGTGCTGTACAGCCTCAAAACATGGAACAAGCTACAAAAGGAGGGTCAAGGATAACCACACCCCCATGTTGGTACCACAACAAAAAGCAGCATGGACTAGCCATGATCAAGTAACAGTGGCTAAAACTGCCCCCCAGTTTATAGCCTGCTACAGACTACTGTCCCAACACCAGGAACTGCACCTGGCCTATGCTGGAATACATGAATATATCAAGTCCTCCAAACCACATTATATTGGGTGACTGAAAATACCCAGACATAGACTGGGAGCATTATACTAGCTCCAACAGTGTAGGACAAAAGTTCATAGAATCCATAAACCAAAAGGCACAGGAACAACGTACCACTCCCACAAGAGGGGTAAGCATACTGGATGTGATAATCAGCAACATGGGTACTGGATGGCAAGACGAGAAGTGTATTGCTCACTGGTAAAACCAGACCATAGAGTAATCACACTAAATCCTGACCACAGTCCCTTGCCAGAAAACCACAGTGGAAAACGTGTAAAGCAATATTTGCACTCCTCCAAACTGATGTGGAATCCATTAAAGGTCCTGTGCAGGTGCAAAATATGGGCCACATCTCAGAACCTGTAATACAGCCATTCCATGAACACTGCCAGGAATGCTTGGATTATGCAATCCTAAATTAAAACAAGACACAATGCCATACACGCAGGCATCTGGCACGGTGGATACCAGCCATAACCAAACCATGCAAGAGAATGAGGAAGCTACTACATGATAGAGCAAACATAAACAATGAAGTAATCACTGATCAGTAGTATGGCACCAAAATCTGTCCACACATACAATCCACTAAGGCCAGCCACAGCAAGTTGAATCTGTGAATCCTGAGGCAATGTTACACCTGCCCCAAGTACACAGACAACCCCCAACTCCACCCAAGAAACACAAATAAATATATGTGAGAGATGCAACCATCTATCCAAACTGGAGGCTGAGCTCCCTCAACTCAGTACTCCCAAAACTAGTCCGGAGGAGAAGGTAACCACACACACCACAAACAGTCCCACATAGACCTATTACAACTGCAAACCAAACACATAAACAAAGAAAAACATTCCCGGAAGCACAAATTACAAACACAGCACACCAACAGAGGCCTCTAAAGCAGACACCCAATCAAACAACCTCCAAACATAGCACATGCAACACATAGTACACAAAGCTGGTGTGCCAAACAGTCACAGGCCAGAAGGAGAAACAACATGCCTGATACAGTTGTAATAGGTGACTCCATAGTCAGACACACTGCTGTCCCACACACCAGACTGAACAAGGGAAAGGGTACAGTAAGCTGCCTGTAGGCTGCCACAGTACACCACATAACAGAAGTATGCACGGCACTCCAAAGCAAGTAGAAATATGATGCAGTCATAGTCCATGCTGGTTTGAATGACCTGAGATGTACCTCCCTAGACTACATGAAAAGAGACATAGATGAGCTCTCTGATTATGTAGTCCAGGCTGGTATGACACTCACCGTTTGCAGCATCCTACCCTTACCAAGAATAATGCCACAGTACAAACATGGAATGATCAGTCATAGCAAGTGGCACACTTACTGGTGTCATTCCAAGGGGATCCAATGTCTGTCTGCTTGGGATGTCATGCTTGACAAGCCACGCAGCTGTTCTTGGGATGGCTTGCACCTGTTACCCCTGGGAGTCTGGATATTGGATAAGGCCTTTGCCACCTCCATAGAGCCTTTTGTAGGCAAGGCTGAAAAGACTGACTCTCCACCCTAGAAAACATAAGTGGAAAGAAACTTAAAGGTAATGCTGACCAATGCCAGATGTGTAAACCCCAATATGCATGCTCCCAAGGCCATCCCCAGTATGGAGAACATCGATGTCTGTGCAGTGACAGAAACCTGCTGCAAGCCTCCTGACAGCACACCAGCACTACCAAGTTATACCACATCATGTGTCATGGCCTCAAAACCTGGAGCAAAACATAAAAGGAGGTTGAGCATCCATATTCAGCACAGACACCCATACGTCCAGGTAACTGATAATGCACAAGGCATTGGAGTCCACCCATGTGCAACTAACTGTAGACAAGACTGCTGTACAGTCTGTGGCATGCTACAGACCACACTGTCACACACAGGAACCCCACCCAGCCGTCCTGAAGACACTGGACAGTATGAATGTCCCACCAAATACCAAACAAGGTACCACAAATTACCACATAGGTGGTAAACCATTATGTATGGAAGGAGTAACCAGGGACCTAGGGACACAAGTGGACAGTAACCTGTTATGTGACACCCACATTGCCAATGTGGCTAGGAAGACTGTCTACATTTGACACCGTATGAGGAAATGATTCACATCTATGTCAACAGAGGTCATTGTGCCCCTATACTGTTCTCTTATCACACCCATAATCTAGTACAATGCCTCATATGGGATATACCTTACCTGACACCTGCAGCAGTTAGAAAGACCTCAAAGGTACCTCACCAAGAGGATAAAGGCTCTCAAATATATGGCATATGCTGCCTGGCTGTAGACACCCCAGCTGAATGCAGTCGCATACTGCCTACACAGAGGCATTGCATGCCTGCTGTAGAAGGCCATGCCCAACACAGGAGTAATGGACATGCTCCACCCCAGAAAACTCAAAGCCATCGGAGCTGTGAGAGATGTCAACCTCAACAAATAATGAAATAGGATGTGCTGGTGGGACAGATAATAATCCAGAGGCTCCCCACACCCTGGACCAGAATCCCACTCCATGTTAGGCAGAGCCCCTCACTGACACTCTTCAACAGGAATCTTGCCAAGTGGATGGATGATTGTAGAGTTACACTGGGGGTCTTCACTGTGTCATGTCCAGACAGAGGCACAGCAAAGCAAATCATAAATGGCCATAATATTCACATAGCAAGGGATGGCAAATGCCACACACACTCTGGCTAGGCTAACATGCCCTAGGGTGGATAGCCTAGTATGAACCTATGAACCTATGAAGATACAAATTGTACAGGACACTAAGGATAATCCCAAGGCTTTCACAACTGATGGTAGGAACCGTGTTGGGAATTCACAGATATGCTCTGAATCGCACAAATATCACAAACACACACACACATATTGCCAACATACATCCTGACAGGTGCAGTGCAACCCCGAATGCAGAATATCTATCCCAGCAGACTGCTGACCCCCTGACATTGCAGATGCTGAGGTAACAGCCAGCATCTACAAAGCAAAACACACAGCAGCAATGGTATGAGATGGTGTCCTGGGCTGAGTGCAACATGGACTCCAAGATGAATGGAATGCCAAATCACACTACTGCTCAATGTCAGCCTTACCACAGAATATGTACCCAAAGAGCAGTGTACAACAACAGTGGTCCTTCTCAACAAAGGTGTTGCCTGAATGGATACTGAAAACTACTACCCCAGAATCCTGAGAAGCTCGGTCTGCACAGCTATGGAAAGGATCAGCATGTACCACAGACATAAAGATATTGGGGACCTACTGTCACCGGACCCTACCCAGTGTGGCTTAAGTGCAGATCCTGCCCCTAAACATGTTGGACTCAATTGAAACAGTCATTAAGGTCATTGATGAGGGCAATGTGGTCCACATAGCGTAGCTGGACCTTGCAAAGGCTTCTATACAATACCCTACGTGTTCATTATAGATAAGCTCACCAGCTTAAATATAAACCCCTATGTCAGTAGAAGGGTTGCAAACCAGACCAAGGACAGAACAGACATGGTCAGACATGCTGCAGCCATGTCAGACTACAAACCAGATATAACTGGCATCCCACAAGGCTTGGTCCTGGGATCTCCCTCTTCTGGTATATATGTCCCATAGGTACAGCAAACATGGAAGGACTGTGTCTGAACATGTTTGCAGAGGACTACAAACTGCTCACCACATATGATCCACCAGCTGACACAAGCATCCCACAAAAGGGCCACATAGAAACAGACTGGTGCCATAGCCATGTCAGCAAGCTAATTGCAGAAAAGTGTATAGTCAACACCCGTGGATATACAGTAAGTGCCCACTAATTACCACATAGGTGTTAACCCATTATGTAGTTAACATGTAATGAGAGACCTGGGGACACAAGGTGATCGATATCCTGCATTGGACAAACGTGCTGTAGTGTTTACAGAAACATACCATATACCCACCTAATCATGAAGGTTGTCAGATCTAGATAAGGGGAGGTCATTGTGGCTCTGCAGTCATCCTTCATCAGCGGTACAATGGACTACAATAGCCCCTGTGGGATGTACCTCAGCAGACACCTCCATCAACCGTAATGTCCCCAACAGTACCTCACCAGGAGTATCAAAGAGCTTGCACAGACACCATGTGTTGCCTGTGTTGCTGTTATCAATAAACATGCTGTACCTTGTGCATAGCTCACTGCCATTCAGATTGTACATGAGACCTGAACCCCAGCACTGACTTACATAGGACAAGCTGTACTGCATGATCCATAACACAGAAGCCACCCCCACCCATGAGTGAACTCCCAGTACAGGCTACCCATAGAGTCACTTACCAATTTTCCTCAATAGGAATCTTGATGAGTGGATGGGAGATGGTAGCTTTATCCTGGGTATCACTGTCATGTCACAGGTAGACAGAGGCACAGTATACTAACCATGACATATGTCATGGCAAACTCCACTTACAATGTGTGTTGAAGGACAAACACACTCTCCAACTAGCATTAGACATGGACTAGGGCACATCACTAGTGTTTGCAAATGTACACCTATGTTGTGGAATACACTACCAATGTTGGACAAGCCTGGTTTACGTAGTTCATATCTGAACAGAATGCAACATGGTCAGATGTACACAACTGGCCCCTAACCAGGCTGTTGTGCTCACTATCGAAATGTAAAGCAGTGATAGCACTAAAGCCCAGGATACTGTCCACCACAGTCAAAGTACTACCAGTACACTATACAGTACTACAGTGTTAGGTCAGTGTGAAAGGATGTTGACAACTGTATGCAAAGTATCCTATGCAAACACTGCAGGCACAGTATAATCCTGTTGTGTTCACACACAAAGCAGTTGAACAGTAACTACACAACATGACACACAACACACAACCATAAACGGGTGATATTTGTAAGTTCACACTCCTCCACAAATGTGGTGGGCTGCAGAGTTCAACATATGGAATGCTCACACTGGGCATGCTCACACTTTGATAAATGAGACATATGTCAGACAACATGCCATGGGAAGGCTGAACTGGGCATGCTCACACACTTAGGCCAAATCTCAGTTTAGCAGTTGGACACACATCTGGTATTTTTACGTGTTATTCCAGGAACCAACCACATTACAGCAGTCTGCCCAGTGCACACAGTTAAATGACTACAGAGACCTACGGGATATAGTGGATCCCTCCCATATGCAAACATCTTCCACAGATGCACAAGTTGCTCATACAAACTGGGAATGCTATGGCAATAAAGATGTGCAAACAGTCTATCAGCAACAAATAATGTGCATTTGACAAACATATGGGTGTAGAGGTCAACACTTAGGGAATGACAGCTTAGCCAGAGTGTGCTTGGCGTCTGCCTCCCCACAGGGTGCACATTCCCCTTTCTAAACACTGATGTCAGCACCCTCCAAGTACAGCAAGAGAAGGGAAACCTCCCAGTAGTGCTAATAGCGCGCTCTGCTAATGCGTCCGTCACAAGTGTCATAACATAGTTAGGTAGGGGTTTGAATCCTGCAAATGGCAAGTGTGTGTGTTTGTCTGAGGGGGGTTAGTGTGTGTGCAATTGTGTGCGAGGGAAATGTCCCTTTTGGCAACTAGGAGAACAGACTACAGGTTGCACATTCCCCTTTCTAAACACTGATGATGTCAGCACCCTGTAAGTACAGCAAGAGAAGGGAAACCTCCCAGTAATGCAAAATAGCACACACTGCTAATATGTCCGTCTCAAGTGTCATAACATAGTCAGATAGGGGTTTGCAAATGGCAAGTGTGTGTTTTTGGCTGAGGGGGGTTAGTGTGTGTGTGAGGGAAATGTCCCTTTTGGCAACTAGGTGAACAGACTACAGGATGCACATTTCCCTTTCTAAACACTGTTCAGCTGAAGGCCATGGCCTTTCTAAACACTGTTCAGCTGAAGGCCATGGCTCTGGCACAAGTTGTCTGTTTCTATGATGCCCCTTTGGAAGATGCTTGTGTCGGCTGGAGAGTCGATTATGGTGGCCAGTTCGCAGTCCTCTGCATATTTGGTCAGCCACAGTCCGTCCATGTTGGCCTGTACCTCCAATAAATATATACCAAACAAGAGAGGTCCCAGGACTGAGCCTTGTGGGACACAACTTGTAACTGGTTTGGAGTCTGGCATGGCTCCAGCAATTCTAACCATGTGGGTTCTGTCCTTGAGCCACTGTGCAATCCATCTAGTGACATAGGGGCTTGTATTTAAGCTGGTGAGCTTCTCTAGAATGCCCAAGTGGGGTATTGTTGTGAAGGCTTTTGCGAGGTCCAGGTAGGCTGTGTGAACCACCTTCCCCTCATCAATGGCCTTGGTGACTGTTTCAAAGAAATCAACCAGGTTAGACCTTGTAGTGCTGGTGTGCTCTCAGTAGCCCTGAACCAGGCATCTGTTACTGCACAGATATTGATGTTCTCCATGCCAAGGAGAGTTTCGGGTGCATGCATCTGGAGGTTTAGACTTTTGGCGTTGGGTAGCATCACTCTTAGTTTCTTATCCCTTGTGATACCTATGAAGGTGGGTTTGTCATTTGAGCCATGCCTAACATAGGCACTATGGGGGTAGCAAGAGCCTTTGCCAATATCTGAAAGCCCAGGGGTGACGGGTGCAGGCCGTCCCTAGCGAAGCAGGTAGTTCAACAGAAGATGAATATGTGAAGGTGTAGTGCCTGTGATTAGTTAGCAGTAGCATATATGACTGCTCATGTGGACACATGCCAGGTAAGTAATATGCACTGTGTCACAGGCAATGCACATGTGAACAGGACAAACAGTGCCATCCTGTCGGGACATGGACATACATATAGTAAGCTATGCAGATGGCACTAGGAGTCCACAGAAGCTCTATAACTATGCATTGCAGGTGTGATCAATATTCCAGGGTAATTGCAAGCAAACATGCATGCAAACAAAGCTACAGTAAACAGGGCTGCATGTAGTCCATTGTACAACAAACAAGTTGTACCACTTCCAGTAGGTAACACTGCAAATATGCAGGCACTATGCACATGTACATGGAAATACACAGGTCAGATGGCTAGGGTCCAGTCTCAGCACACACAAGTGTACAGACCATGTACTGTCAGGATGTACAATAACTGGATGGAAACCCATGTGCTCATATCTGCAGTGATACACATGTTAAATAAGACACTGAGCCTTCACGCAGTGGTTCCATACTTGGTAGGATGTATGCTACCTGGCCTGCGCCACAGTATCCCTGACATATATGGGGACTCTCCCTCCTGTGACAGTTAGTTTTGTGTATTGGGGCCGTCTAGCATGGTATGAGATGTGAACATGCAGTGCTAGGGTGCTCCTGTGTGTCCTGTACCAGTCGTGTAGTACTGCACACATCAACATCCTCAAACATCTGCATTGCAGAGTCCAGTGTGGGCAACATGCCACTTGCAATTTACATGTCCATCATTGCGTATTACTACATTCATTACCTTATCCCCTGTGCTACCTATGTATGTAGCCTTCTGTTGACATCATTACCACCAGTATGCCAACATGTGCAGATGATACACTGTGGTACTTACCATGAGTGTAGACAACAGTACATGACAATCACACACTTGCTGCATCAGGCATGCTGCGATATACCCACAATTCATTCAGCACACAGTACTGTTAACATGATACTATTACTACACATCTGTGAGGTCACCCTGTGCATCAGCAACATGTTAACCTGTACCTGCACAGTTGTTACAGATTGCAGGAGGTGGCACAGTTTCATCATATGCACAGGGTGTGAACTTGGTATGCCTGAGTCGGCCACCGATTGACATGTATGTGTGTTGGTGAGGGACAGCAGTAGAACGTGGGGCAATGTTGATGCAGTGTGCGCATGTATGCGGTAGCCCTAGGTGTTTTCAATTTGCATGTGTGTGTGGATGCACACAGTTCCACCTCATGGCTGCCATATACTGGTGTTTGTGGACAGCCACAGACTGTACCTGCCAGGTCATACAGATCAGTGTCTCTGGCCACGGACACGGTACCTGTGCCTTGCAGGGGTGCTACGGACCGTATCTGGTACTAACCCAGACTGGGTACTGTCATCAGAAGCAGGTGTTCGTTGACTGGACACACATCCCTGTTGGGCCTGGCCAGAGCCACGTGCACATGGTCTCCTGGGGCGGTCTGATGACAGCACAGACCCAGCATTGCTGGGGCTGCTGCTGGCACTACGGGGGCGGCCACAGCCCTGTTGTCCGCGACGACTGCCAGCTGTTGCTGGCATACGGCCACGTCGACGCCTCAACCGCCCACCATCTCCCTGGCTCCTGGACATGTAGTTGTGGAACTGGTCTGATATGTCCCCACAACGTCTGTCTATGACATCGGTGAAATCACGGATTGCAGCCGCAATGTCACGCATACTGTCAGTCATGGCTGTCGGCTCCCTCAGACCCTGTCTGGTGTACCATTCCATACGTGACTGTGCCTGCATGACTGCCCGAAACATAGCTGAGGTTGTAAGACCTCTGTGGGCACGTCTGACAGGGGCAGTACGCCCACGGATGCTCCCACGAGAATCCCTGGACATCTGTCTGTGTGGTACCATCTCTGGGCCATGCCCATGGCTGCTGTGTGGGGAGGCATGTGCCACAGATACCACATTACCCTGGTCAATGCCCACGGTATGCTGTCCATCACCTAGGGACATTGGTAACAAAGGGTGTATTGGCAGGATAACTGTGCGCATTGATGGGGTCGACAACTGTGTACTGTCAATCGGCTGACCAATGGCGGACCCTGGCATACCTTCCTGTGCCATTACACAGATGTCATCATTATCCGTACCCACTGCACCTGATTCGGGTTCCCTGCTACATGACACCAGAGCAGCACCAGAACCTGTGGGAGGGAAACAGGAAACACAGTTTACAATGTCTACACATTACCAGTGATGCACACATGCACACATGTACACATGCACACGTGCACTAATGTATACATGCAGACGTGCACAGGTGCACACATGCACAGGTGCACTAATGTACACATGCACACGTGCACAGGTGCACACATGCACAGGTGCACTAATGCACACATGCACACAGTTTCACACAATTGTACAATACTCAGTATGCGTGATATCAACAGACAGACACACCTACATGCATACAAAGAGCACTACAAAGTGAGCCAAATAGTACTATTACTATCAAAACTATTACAGGAATTGTTAATACACACTCACCAGCATGGGCAGGCTGCATTGCTGTTATACCAGAGGGACCTGCAGACGTGAAGAAACTAATGTCAGTGGGCACAACTGTGCCATTGTTACTGAGTATGATACAGGTCAGTAGTACAACAGTCGCCTTTCACAGGTCAGCTGCTAATATTGAGGATATCACACTTGCACATTAAATATTATGGTGATGGCTACAAACCAAGGACACACCTCACACATGCATTAACTACCAGTGTACACAACAGTCAACTATGCATATGGCATATTACCTGCACGTTCACTGTCTTGCTACCTCCATCATAATGCATGTCTGCTGCTGTTGTTGCTGGCGGACTGGAGCCACTACACTCGTGAGTAGTCCCTCCAGTCTGGTGAGTGGGGGATGTGTAGCCACCCCACCACCTATGGCGACCTGTTGCCTGTGGATATCAGACTCAAGCTGACGGACATGTCTGATTAAATCACTGCAGTAATGTCGTACCTGCTCATATGTCCTATTATGCATGCCTATGTCATTTACCCGACGGACAAGGTCTTGCCACAGTGCAGCCCTCTCCTGCTGATTCTGGCTGGTGTGGGAAAAGAGTATTGCATAATCCCGCACCAGGCTCTGGTGCAAGTGGGATGCCGCGGGTGGGCCATGTACCTGAGAAAGAAAATAACCTGATATCAGCAATATATGTCAGCAGAATTTGGCACACATACTACACATGCTACTCGACTGTTATGATACAACATATCTATATAGCATCTGTCTGTCTATTGGTGGATACACATGTAAATGGCCAGGTATCAGTGCTCAGCCAGCAACTGTGCAACAGTACCTGGCACATTCCATGCGACATACTACCAAACCCCAGCAGTCTGGTATCAGTGCTCAGCCAGCAACTGTGCAACAGTACCTGGCACACTCCATACGACATACTACCAAACCCCAGCAGTCAGAACACCGATTCAGGTCAAGAGCACCTCCTCACTCTGGGGGTTTGTATCTAGGTACTGTATGGCCTACATCATCAACTACTGTGAGCTGACCACACAGATTGCCCTGGATATACATATCCCACCTCCACCACCAGCACAAACGACTATAGTGAATAACATTACAGATGCAAACTTTACACTTTGTAACAGTGACATGGTATCCTTTCAGCCCACTGGGCCAGTGGCAGATACAACCCACAATGCTGACCCCTACACAATTGCTTTCTACAGACCTCTCCGAGAATGCATGGATCATGCAATCCCATATATGACCAAGACACTCTCCACAAAGGGACAGCATCCTGTCTGGTGGACCCCAGCCGTAGACAGATTGTATTACAGAAGATGGAAGCTACTGCAAGACAGAGCATACTTCCATAAAGGGAGGGCATGTCTGAGCAGCACTAGTAGGGATCTATTTTCCATCATACAAACATCCATGGGCAACTTTGAGAGGGAAATCAAGAGGGACACTACAGATAACCAGAAGGCCTTCTTCAGTTATGTTAGCAACCTGGTCAGGATCCATCCTCTATGCCCATAGTTAGTACACAACAAGAAATATTTCACTGACACCACAGATATTGACAACATTGTGGCAGACAGGTTCAGTGCAGGTGTCACCCTGCCCTCTCCCCAAAAATAAGACATAGTTATCCCAGCTGACTGTAACCTCCCTGTCATCACAGATGTCCAGGTGAGAGCCACCCTCAGGACAGCAGAATACACAACATGAATGGGACCTGATGGTATCCTCAGTTGCATGCTACATAAACTCTGACAGGAGCTAAACACACATATAGAAGTGCTATGTAACACTAGCCTGACTACAGGATATGTACCTGTACACTGGCGCACAGCAGCAGTGGTTCCACTCCACGAAGGAGACACCTCAACATACCAGTACAATACAACACAATACATTACATTACAATACAATACTATACAATATGCTATTGCCCCTGGGACTACAGCAGCATACTGTTCTGCTACCCTGACCATTGTGACACATGTGGTGTGATGGTACCTCCTGCTGTCACAGTTATACAGGGTGACTCATATGGCATATTACCTATCTGTGACATGTACTCATGGGGAGTCTTGCTTCTTAACACTGTGTGGTTTATTGCAGGGTATGTCTTATCTGTGGGTAGGAACTTTTACCTCCACATGTGCACTCTTGCAGTGGCACGGACGACACACAGCAGTCATTTAGGTTGTGGATGGTGTGAGGTGTTACTATGGTTGTTGGACATCTGTCATGGGTGTGACTTACATATGTAAATCCGGGAGTGGTAACCTCTATGTGGGTAGTATATGTGTACTCTGTGGTGTTGTCAGTCACTGTGCATTGGTAATGTGTTTGAGTGCATTGTCACAGTGTTGTACATGTCACTGTGTCCTTCTCCATATCTGTAGCTGTCATGTGAGGTCCATACCATGGCATCCATTATGTGGTGTGGAGGGGTACACCGACCTACATGTCCATAGCTGACGCACCATCTTTGCTGACACGTACCATGTGCAGGTTTCCAGGGATAGTGTGCCACTGTGACAATCATTGGGGCCACTATTGTACACATTTATGACCCTGTTCACCCCTGACACATGCAGTGGTGGGCAGCCAGTCACATCTGGTGGTTACTGGTGTAGGTGATTTGAAATGTGGTATGGTACTCCGGGTTTGACACTGGTGTTCACTCCATGCCTTTGTCACCAGGCACCAGTTGCAATACATCTGTACACATGTGCCTCACTCAGAATTTATATACATCTCTCTTATATATATATATATATATATATATATATATATATATATATATATATATATGAATATATATGTCTGACACAGAGTGGGTGAGAGTGAGAGGGGGTGGGACAGGGTGTGTTGAAGGTCGTCATATACAGTCATACCTGTAGATAGTCAGATCAGTCTGTGTATGTATATGTATCTACATATATCTATATCTGTATGTGTGCATTACATATATATGTTTGTACAATATTCTGTCTACATCTGTCTATGTATTCCTACATCTCTCCCTGTATGTATGTATACATATATGCATATCATATATGTGTGTGTGTGTGTGTGTGTGTATATATATATATATATATATATATATATATATATATATATATATATATATATATATATATATATATATATATATATGCACACACACACACACACATATACATGTGTTGACATACATACGTATCCATATGATAGACAGGTATATCAACATGTTTGTCTACCATACTGTATACACACACTAACATACTGCTAAACATACATAACTGTGAAACCTACTTTGTACATGGCACTACAACCTACAATCAGCCAACATTGATATGTGCACATAGATGCTCTCACATACAAATGTATGTACAGCCTTCACTGATAGCTGCTGTATGTCCCCTGCCCTTTACACATCTTCATATACATATGGATACAGACCAATGACACATATGGAGGGTTCACAGTATGTAGACCTTTATAGTATTACTTTACATTACCTGTGTTCGTCACAGCTGCTTGTGTTGCTGTCTTGTTCTCTGTCCTGCTGCTCCACTTCCCAGTTGTCAGCTTTCAGGTGGCTGTTGCTTAACAATTTGTTTGTGTCTGCTTAATTGCAATTTTCTCTGTCTCTCTGTCTCTCACGTCCTTCTCAGGGTTTAATGAAAGTATTGCATGTGTGGACTTGGGAGTACAGCATACTTTTATAGGTATCTGCATATGCCCATGTGATGGCCTCTGCACCAATTGTTAGCCAGCATTTGCTAATTGCATGTAGCCAGTTGTGTACTGATTGCAGTTCTCACTGTGATTTCAGAACAGTGCTATATAAAGGTATGTGAGATAGGCGTAGCCCTTTCAGATTTTAAGGGCAGGGACCATGCTGTTATGCTGTGGACAATGTTCTGTGAGTGTAAAGGTTGGTATCTCTCTCATATTTCCAGGTGTGTTGTAGATTAACATTCCTCCATTCAATTCTCCAGTTTCCTGTACTAACTGTGTATGTACACTGACACCTACAACTACTACTACTGTTAATGTGTGTGTGTGTGTGTGTGTGTGTGTGTGTGTGTGTGTGTGTGTGTGTGTGTGTGCTTTCCTTTCACTTTTGCTTGCACTTTGTTGCTAAGGCTTCAATAGTTGCCCTTTACAGTCACTACTTGTATGCCTGCTAGGTGTCCTGACTGTAGTGTGCTTCTGTAGCTTTCCTATTTTCCATGTACATTCACACCTTGGAATGCTTGCTATATCTGCTAGGGTGTTACAGCATGCAGTGTGGTCTGGCCATGGTGTGGGCCTTGACATCTATTAGGGTATTTGAGTATGCTGCTGAGCAGGCCCCAGAGACTTTCAGGTTCATCTGTTATCTGCCTCATGGAATAGTACACATCAGTGGTGTACACCCATTAAAATGTCTTGTATGCTGCAGTTGTGACTGTGGGTTAGCATGAGCATATGTATTACTACACTTTTTCTGACATGCAAGTGGTGAATACTTTCAGGACTCCATAGTTACCATTGCATGTGTTACACCTTTCTGCCTACTGTTTGTACATTTCACATGGAGTCTGTGGGGCATCCCTGTAAGTCATTCACTGTTGCTATGTCTAGGCTCTTAACTGTTCAAATATGGTGGTGTCAGACCCGTCATGTGTACAGATATTTGCAGGTTGTCCACATTTCTGCCTCATATTTTGGTCAATATCTCATGCACACCTTTTTGTGGCAAATCACTTTTCTCTCTATCTTCCCTATATAGTAAGCGGGGCACTATTTACAAGACAGGTAGCAATTTAAAGAGAATACTAGAGCAAAATAGAAGTAGAATTAAAAGGACAAACAAGAAAGGTACATCTAGATGTGGTTCGTGTAACCAATGCAAAAATATCAATACTAAGGTTACAGTAAGGATTAACAACACCACTAGATCATTGGTTGCTTGTATAAAAGGGAATTGTAATTCGCAACGGATAGTATACATAGCTACGTGTACTAAATGCCCCGCTTACTATATAGGGAAGACAGAGAGAAAATTTAAGACCAGGATTTACGAACACCTATATAGAATAAAGAGAGGTGACCCTAAGAATGCGTTGAGCAAACACAGTATTGAAAATGGTCAAGATCATACATTTTTATTTGCAATTATTGATCAGGTTGAATTGTGTGATAGAGGAGGTGATTGGAAGACATATTTAGCATGGGTTGAAAGTAAATGGCAAATTAGCCTGGATGCAACTACACCTCCAGGAATTAATGATTTTATTAGCCTGAAACCTTTTCTAGCTTTGCAGTAGGATTTATATAAATGGTTATCACGTCCCTCCCACACATAGATTGTATAGCTACAGTAACTCTGTATTATTTTAGTATTATTGTAGTATCTTTGCATTTTTCGTATTAGTGTTGATTGCTATTGTAGGGGTATATTGTACAGTCTGTACATAAGGGTCTGTGTGCATACATAGTTCTTGTCATTACTTCACAAGTTTCAATTTATAAACTTTATTATATAAGCATAAAAACATTTACACAGGACCAGTTGATAGTCAACAGAATTTTAAAGTATAGTAACTCACTATATTTCATTATAGCTGAGGATAATTGATTTTATAAATATGTTACATTTATTTTTATTTTTATGTTAGTAATAGTATTTTTTATGATAGTAAATATTTAATTTATATTATAAGTGTACATTTATATTTTTATATTTTTAAGAAGGAGATTTCTAAAGAAATTGCATTCAGTCAATTAGTTGTGTCTAATTAATTAATTTAATGGAGAATGGCGCCAAAATGGTTATATAAACTGCGATGTTTCATTTGTTAAGGGTTCTGATGAAATCTGACAGTATCAGATGAAAGCGCTTAACCATAACGCATTGGCTCTTGTGATTGTAACTTTGGTGTAATCGAAATAAATTCTGCTTTTGTGAACTTACAACTGACTCTCCTTCTCGGGTCAAGGGGGAAATTTGCTTTATATAGCTGTAGACAAGTGTGGATGTTTGGTATATCAGACAATCATCCTATCTGCATATTGCAGACTGAGAGCAACATATCCAGATTTTGGGATGCACATTCCAGATGCAGCAACACTTTGAACAGATTTTGCTGTTTGGTTTTGAATCTCACATGCATTTCATTCTGTCTTGACTGCAGTATACTTTATTCAGGGGTTATTACTACTGTATTGCTGGATTCATGACACTTTCTCGCACTCTCACTTGCTTTCATTTTACTATTCAGGATGGTACTTACTTCTAGGCTTTATTGACATGTTTTACCTGTAGTTATTACAATCCTTTCCAGCAGTCTCACTTCTGTCATGTTTCAGTATTTCCACAGCGATTTATTTCACACGTGATTTCATCATCTTCTGCAGCTATACTTTTCAGCCTGCTGCAGGTTGTGTACTATTTTCTTACAGGTAGGGCATTTTTATTTCAGAATATATGTCAGACAGTTTCATTTTTCGGTTTAACTTACAGGTTGATACACACTTTGTAGTCGAGCAATACTTGCATACACTTTCACACTGTTACTTGCAGATTTTATTCCTTACTGACTACACTGCACTCTTTTTTGCTGACTGTCATACTTTTATATTTCTTTACAGTTACTGGTAGTGGATTACTGACCTGCCTGGTTGGTGGCGCAACCGCACCAGCCTATCGCCATAGGCTCTGCAGTTCGCAGAACGGACACCTGCAGCTGTAATATAAATGAAGTAATATTGGAATACACATCTCCATAATATCAGCTAGTTTAATTTCCTACATACATAATTAAATGTTACTTACTCAGTAGTGGGGCGTTGGGTGTTTGCCGGGCCTCCTGGATCCAAAGGTTCAGTTGGTCCTGCTTGCATCTCTTCAGGTCCGCATGGTGGTGACGGACCTGCTCACCAGTCCTTGGAATCCCTGTGGCACTGGTGAGATCATGAGCCAACCGGTCCCACGCCACGGTCCTGTATGCTCCCCAGAGGACCTTGCCCTGCATGAGTTGGGCCTCATGATTATGGACTAGGAGCCAGACCATGTACCTGGACTCCTCAACACCCCACCTCTGTGCTCGAAAGCAACTACCCTCTCCTACTCCTGTAATTCTGCCTGCAGGTCAGTTCTACAATCATTTATGCTGTGTATTCCCGCCTATGGGGCTTGTATAGTCCGTTTTTCCCGCACATATCTGTGATTGGCCATTTTGGAATTGCATCAACTTCGGTAAACCTGCATTGTCATGCTCCAGTTTGTATTCATTCCTATATATTAGCTATTATTGCATTTCTAGGTACTGCTGTCATGGCTTAGTGGTTCTGTACCTGGACCATGGTGTATAGTATCCTGGGTTCGAACCTAGCCACTGCTTTTTATTTTTCATGACTGTCTAGACATGCTGATGGGTGTGTCTGTGTAAAGGCATTTTTGATACTGCTTGCTCAACGTTGCCCGTCTGTTAGCTTGTTTGCGCGGTGCGCAGCTCCGCTCAAACGGGATACTCTGCTTTAAGCCTCATTTGGCTATCGGCACGCATATTACGCTAAGTTCAGTTAGGGGCACATAGATTTAGCGTGTTAGACCACTGCTGAGCTACGGGCACTCATTTTGCACCAGTTAAACCACTGCTCATCTACAGGCAGATGCACTCATTCTGTTAAACTGTAGCTCAGCTATGAGCGCACATCTGGCATTTTTTATTCTTTTGTTACCTCACATTTCTTCAGTATAAATGGGCTATTTCATTACATTTTACATAAATTGTGGTTTTATGTGTACATATTTGTCAGGGACTTGTTTCCTGCTTATTTTGCAAAAAAATAAAAATGGTGTTGTGGGGGCTCGAACCATGACTGCCTGCTCCTCAGCCAACATCTCTACCACTACGCTATTGCTTCCTGGCTTATTTTGTTCTTACATGCTTTCCCACTGACTGCTAACTGTAGCTGCGCTACGGGTATGCCCGCGCAAACGAGCGCACTCACGGTTAAACATCTTTACAATTTAAAATTATAACATGTTCATTTATATATTTTATGTTCATAGTCTGTGGGGGCATGTGTTGTGTTGTGTTTATTCACATTTCCGTGGACTCTGTTGTGGGTGTTTACTTTGGGCACTTTTACACTTCTGGGGGTGTGTCTGCTTGCAGGGCTCAGCCTACGGACACGCCCCCAACCGCGGTTAGACTTGGGTGTGATTCAGCATGCTCTCATGAATATGCAAAGCATGCTGACATCACTCCGCTTAACTGCAGCCTCCGTGTAAGAGTTATAACTCCTACACGGAGGCTTCGTGAATCCTTGCCAATATTTGGCCCTTCTGTGGTATTTGAACTACTGTGCCTGTCAGTTCAACATTAGTTTTGTGCAAGAGGCCACTTCTTGGATTAAAGTGGTCTCTGAAAATTCTTTGAGTCAGTCCATCCAGTTTGCATCCTTTTCTTTCCTAAGAGGAGTACAAGGTACTGTGAATGTATAGAAGAGTCCTTATTAGAAGACAACATTCAAAATAGTGAGCCACACAAAATCGAGCTGGGAACATTGAAAACCCAGAAGCCCAAATAGGACAGAACACAGGGGGCAAGCCACCTGCACTCCCACCACTCTCCCTGCTAATAGTATATACCTACTTTGAGAGTGCAACACAGTAGGGAAAAGAGCCATACCTTGATCCCCACTGTACCACGATCCTGTGCATTACAAGCCCAGTCCCAAATATGTGCCCCAAAGAGTGGCGTACAGCAACAGTGGTCCCTCTCCATAAAGGTGGTGCCTCAACGGATCCTGGAAACTATCGCCCCATAAACCTGACAAGCTTGGTCTGCAAAGCTATGGAAAGGATCATCATGGACCTCATAAATAAAGATATTGGGGACCTACAGACACTGGATCCTACCCAGTTCGGCAAGGGCAGATCCTGCCTCTTAAACTTGGTTGATTTCTTTAAAACAGTCACCAAGGCCATTGACAAGGGGAAGGTGACCACACAGCCTACCTGGACCTCGCAAAAGCCTTCGATACAATACTCCACTCTGGCATTATAGATAAGCTCACTAGCTTAAATATAAACCCCTATGTCACTAGATGGATTGCAAACTGGCTCAAGGACAGAACCCACATGGTTAAAATTGCTGGAGCCATGTCAGACTCCAAACCAGTTACAAGTGGTGTCCCACAAGGCTCAGTCCTGGGACCTCTCTTGTTCGGTATATATTTCTCGGAGGTACAGGCCAACATGGAAGGACTGTGGCTGACCAAGTTTGCAGATGACTGCAAACTGGGCGCCATAATCGACTCTCCAGCTGACACAAGCATCCTCCAAAAGGGCCTCATAGAAACAGACAACCGGTGCCAGAGCCATGGCTTCAGGCTAAATGCCAAAACGTGTATAGTCATCCCCTTTGGCAAAAACAACACAAATTACCACATAGGTGGTAATCCATTAAGTACAGAAGAAGTAATTGGGGAGCTGGGGACCCAAGTTGATAGCAATCTCTCATTTGACAACCACGTGGCCAAAGTGGTTAGAAAAACATTTTGTATAGCCCACCTAATCATGAAGTGATTCGCATCTAGATCAGGGGAGGTCATCGTGCTTACTCATCCCTCATCAGGCCCATAATTGAGTACAATGCCCCTTTTTGGATGTACCTTACCAGACACCTGCAGCAACTGGAAAGACCCCAAAAGTACCTCACCAAGAGGATCAAAGGGCTCAAATTGATGCCATATGCTGCCCGGTTAAAGAAACTCCAGCTCTACTCAGTGGCATGCCACCTGTTCAGAGGCGATCTGTGCCTGACGTATAAAGCCATGTCCAAACCAGAATTAATGGACATGCTGCACCTCAGAAAATCCAAATCCCCATCGAGCTACGCGCTTGAGACTTGAACCTCAGCACTGAAATAAATAGGACATGCTGGAGGGACAGATTCATAACCCAGAGGCTCCCTTCACTCTGGAATAAAATCCCAGTCCAGGTTAGGCAGAGTCCCTCATTGACTCTCTTAAAGAGGAATCTTGATGAGTGGATGGGAGATCGTAGGTTTACCCCTGGTATCACTTCTGTGTCACTGTTAGACAGAGGCACAGTATACTAACCTCGAAAAAGGGCATAGCAAAATAAATTTAAAATGGGTGGCGAAAGCCAAACACATTCTGGCTAGGCTTATAAATGCCCTAGGGCAGAACCTATTAGTCTGCAGGTACTCCAAGTCCCTGACCTGGTCTTGTGTGGTTTTCATTTGAGCTACTATCTTCTGACAGGGACATGTATAGTCCCTTTTAACTTTTTTATGAGATTAAACAAGTGGATGTTCATCATGTTACACTGCTTCAGTCATCACACTTGGGTTATCCTGCCGTCAGGCGGTCCCGCAGTTGGAGTTCCAAAGTCTTGGTCCAGCGTCTGTTGCTGTCGCTTCTTCCCTGACGTCAGTGCGCCAGGGGTATATAAGAGGCATCCGACGCCATTTTCTCCAGTCTTTCTTGCCACGCAGTGCCCAAAGCAGAAGCAGTTCGCAAGTGCCGGCCGGCCGTCTCCTGAGATTTTCAAATCGAATTTCAGACTGAAGTCTTCAGTAAAGCTAAGTACCCCGTTGGGGAACCTTTTCTTGCCTCAGTCCGATGTCAGAAAAAGTTCATTTCTTGTGGGAAGCAAATACCTCATAAGGACTTCCATTCCTACTGTATTCCTTGCCTAGGCCCAGACCACGACGTCTCAGGTTGTCAGTTTTGTGCTAGGTTTAATAAACAAACTATCAAATGGTTCGATTTCGCCAGACATTACTTTGGTAGGAAATTTTAAATTATACCATGCCATCGGAGCAACCGACAACCGGCATGCATAAAAAACACAAGGATAAGGATAGGCAGCCTAAACCCAAACCAGACTCAGAGGTCTCTGCAGGGCCTGTCGCTGGTTCTCCGGTTTTCAGTGAGGCGCCTACACAGCCCCCGACGTCCGCTGAATTAGAACCCCTGATGGCTTCTTATTCACAAGTGGAGAGTACTATGCCGGCACAGCCTCCTTTTTTAGGCCCTTCCGACTCCATAGCACAAGGAGATTCCGGTGCAGTAGAAATGCCTTGGGTTGCAGAAGGTGTCTTCAGACCGACTACACTCACCATTAAATCTTATGCTAAGCTTAAAACTCCATTAAAATCTAAAAAGACTGTACATCAGTCTCCAGTACAAGGCCCCATGCCTAAGGAACAGATGCTTAAGATGGCTGTAGATTTAATTACCCTAATCAGGGGTTCCCATCCCCCTCCTGAAAAAAGGCCAAGAAAAGATGAGGATTATGCTTCTTCTGACCAGGTTTCAATTTCCTCAGATTCTTCTGAGGAACAGCAATACTCTTTTCCCCTTATGAAGACTCTGATACTGAAGAGTCTATTCCCTCAGCATCTCCTCCAGAAGACTACTCCTTTGGGGAAACTTTACATACCATGAGGGAACATTTCTACTGGGAAGGCCAGAATTATTCTGATTCTAAGAAAAGGCTCCGAGAGTTCCTTTTACTTCCCCAGCACAGACCACTTGCTATCCCTCCTGTTAGACATTGTGGATGAGGTTTACCTAGAATCTAGTCTTAACCCAGACTCTCTACCTCCTGCTCCAGCCAAACCAGACTGATACTACAGAGTCCCTGACTCGCACAAATTCCTATATAAAAGCCCTGCTGCTGACCCAGAAACAATTTCCCAGAGTCCCAAAGGGGTTAAGGCCTCCATTGCTAAAAATCCTGTACCCTCTGAAAGGGATTCCAGAGCACTAGATGGGGAAAGGAGGTATACACCTCAGCTACTCTAGCTATGAGAGCCTTAAATTGCCAGTTTCACATGCTAAAATATCAGCAGTTCCTAATGTCTCAATTAAAACAAAAAATGAGCACACATTGAGAGCAGCCTGATTTCAAGGAAATGCAGGATCTGTTACATGCAGCTGAACAGATGGGCAAACATACTTTACAATGTGGATTTGACAGTGACTGGGTCTGTCATACGCAGACATGCTTGGTTAAAAGAACAAACCCTGCCTGATCATGTTAAAGCAAAGTTATTGGATGCACCTTTACAGCAGGATGTCTTATTTGGTGTGAAGGCAGAAAAGGTTTTAAAGAAAATGGAGGATAAGGCAAAATCTATGCAGACTGTCCAGGATTTTTTACAGGTTCAACCCCATCGGTTCAGCAGAAATTGACCAACAAAAAACTGGTCCTTTCCAGCATCTGACAGACCACAGAGGGGCAAATACAGATGCCCAAGGGGCAGAGGTCAGCCACAAGGTTTTTACAAACCTCGCCAATGGGGTGCCACTACCCAGAAAGGAGAAGACAGGCCCCAAGCTAACAGAAGACGAACACAATGACTTAACCCTCAGACTGCCACGCAAATCTCTCTTGGCAGCTCCCTTGGGAGTAATATTATCACTTTTTGCAGACAACTGGCTCATCATTACAAAAGACAAATGGGTCCTAAACATTGTTTCACAAGGGTACAGATTCCACTTTCACACCTTGCCAAGGATAAAAGGAATGCCAAACCTGTCACCAAATCAATGGGCAGAGGCACAAAAACAAATTACAGCTCTCATGGACATGAGAGCCATTCAACAGGTACCTACACAGGAGCAAGGACAAGGAATTTTACTAAAGACATTTTCTACTCCCTAGAAAGGACAAAGCCTGGAGATCCATTCTGGACCTTTCAATTCTAAACAACTATCTCCAAGTACCCACATTCAAGATGCTAACACTACAGCAGCTTCTTCCCATGCTGGGCAAGAAGGCTTGGCTAGTAACGTTGGATCTCAAGGAGGCATACTTGCATGTCCCTAACGGACAAAATTGCAGAAGATACCTCCGCTTCATTGCAGGTTCAACTCATTATCAATTCTCTGCACTGCCCTTTGGCTTGTCTACTGCGCCCAGGGTGTTCACAAAATGCCTGGCACCAGTAATTGCATACTGCAGACAAAGAGGAATTCAAATATACCCATACCTGGACGACTGCCTTATTCAAGCAGAAAGCAAGGACATTCTTTTAAAGCATCTGGCATTTGTCAAACACCTTTTAAGTTGCCTAGGGTACACAGTAAATGAAAAGAAATCAAAACTAGTGCCCTCACAGAACATAACATTCCTGGGTGCCAGCTTGAATAAAACGGCCCAGATGGCTTATCTCATGCCAGACTAGCAACAAAAGCTGACTCAATATTTCAAAATGATGGCAACAAAGACCCAACTCCCTGCAAGAAAAATTCTGCAGACCTCTGGATTCATGATCTTGCATACTCCTAATACCATTTGCAAAACTGCATATGCGGAAATTACAATGGTACCTGAAGAGCGTGTGGACACAGCACAGCCACAGCTTGGAAACAATGATTCCACTCATTCCCTGCCTTCAACAGGAGTTCCTATGGTGGGCACAGGCATGTCACCTCAACAAGGGTCAGT
Organism: Protopterus annectens; assembly: GCF_019279795.1. Lineage (NCBI taxonomy): Eukaryota > Metazoa > Chordata > Ceratodontiformes > Protopteridae > Protopterus > Protopterus annectens. The sequence continues at coordinate 1,347,013,334 of NC_056733.1, read as the reverse complement.
CTTTCACCTTGCCCACAGCCAGGCAAACTAACAGATGCATCGGACTATGCCTGGGGAGCACACATGGCAGGACAGTGCATTCAGGGCAAATGGAATGTAGATCAAAGGCATCTGCATATCAATCAAAAAGGGCATTCTGTACAGCTAGCATTTCTAACAGCTTTCAAGGACCTCTTACATCCAGGGCAACTTCTAATAAAGACCGACAATACCACAGTTATGTGGTACATAAACAAGCAAGGGGGCACACACTCCTACACCATATGCAGGCAAGCAATGACCATGTGGAACACAGCACTGACTTGCAAAGTTCAACTTCAAGCACAATTCCTGCCAGGAAAGAAAAACACATTGGCAGACTACCTAAGCAGAAACATCATGGATCCCCACGAGTGGAAACTGGATCCACATGTATTTGCAATGATAACTCAAAAATGGGGACGCCCAGACCTGGATCTGTTTGCCAACCCCCAAAACTACCAACTTCGAAAATTTTGCACAAGGACATTCCACCCACTAGCTTGGAAGGTGGACGCCCTCTCATTCAATTGAAAACATTAACAGTGTATGCCTTTCCTCCACTGCCTCTTCTAGCAAAGGTGCTGCTGAAAGTCAGATTGGAGAGACCACAAATGATACTCATTGCTCCAGACTGGCCACACCAACACTGGTATCCAGTACTAAGGAACATGGCCCACCATGGATTTTACCCCAAATTCCTCACCTGCTCATTCAGCAAAACAATCTGATTCTACACATCCAGCTCAGACTTTAAATCTGGCTGCATGGCAAATTACCTAAACAACCAGCCAACACCTCTTGTCTAAAGCTGTTATGGATGTCATTCTCAGGGTTGCCACCTTTTAACAAGGGCAAAGTGGGGCATGGGGGTGTGGTCAGCAGGATAGGGGTGTGGCCAACATGACATGGCCACACCCCCACCACGACATCACCAGAGTTGTTAAAGGAGATGCAGTATTAGTTATGGATGCAACATTGTGACTTTACAGCATACTGAAAACTCAAACCATTTAAATGAAGTGAACTATTACTGCAAACACACACTAATCAGTTGTAACAATAAATAAACTTTAAAGGAATTAAAAACACACTACTCATTAAACAGACACTTGTTTATTTAAAAAGTAAAATTCATAAACCAACCATTGCTATTAAGAAAGAAAACGTAAAAAAATCTACATACCATCTACATACCACATAAAAGCCAAGTATAAAATTAAGACTTTTTATTGTCAATTAAAGCTAAAGCAAAGAACAAACACAAAACTACATACCCTAGTACTACATATGCACCCTAGCAAATTAATGCTAAAAGAAAAACACAAAATTACGAACTGCGCCCTAGTACTTTATACTGCACACTAGTACAATAAATCACTTTTTTTTTTAAAGTGTATTTTGAATTTGATTTTATGGCTTGAAGAAGGGCCCGATTTGAAACAATATTTGAGTAAGTCACAACATTTCATCCAGTAATTTACACTCATTAGTTCAGCTTTTAACAAGTCCACACTACATCGGTTTCGCACATCTGTCAATTTACCTTTCACCAATGAAAAAACTCTTTCTGCAAATGCGTTTGAGGACGGTATAGATAAAACCGTAGCAATTACCGGATAGAGTGTAGTCAGTTCAGGCCCTTCTTTGAAAAGCTTCAGCCACTTCTCTCCTGGGGCAAGCTTGTGTTACATAACTGTTCGAGAGAGGGCCTAATTGCCAAGTAGTCCCTAAAAAGATGATCTTCATCTACATCCTGCAGACTCAGGGCAGTGGTCACATTAAGCAAGTCACTGAAGGCAAAGGGCTCATTTAGAGATAATTTAGATAGTGTTAACAAGTAGTTGCTTTCAGTATAATCAAACCACTACTCCAGGTATTTCACTGCTGTCTCCAAGAACACAATGAAGTCTCTTTTCAGTTTGTTAGCAGAAGTGCTGTCTAATGTGCTCATAAGTGCCCTAAGCTTCCCTCCAAAGAAAGCACCTTCAGCTCTTGCTTGCAGTTTTTGCTTCAGAGAGACCATTACATAAAAAGTTTCCATGGCAGTAAGAGCTGATTTTTCTAGTGTACTTATATGTTCATTAAAATCAACAAGAACAGCACAGAGAAAGTGCAAATAGTACTGGTGCAGAGTAGGCAATTCATTCTCACCATGTTCATTAGCTGAAAAGTACTGCCATATCTGCCGGGTCTCTCTTCTCCTGAGAGGAAATAGGACTGGAGCACTGGGAGATTTTTCACTACTCTTTCAATGGCTGGGAGTAGTGACAGCCACCTTGTTGGCACATGTCTTAACAGACTCAAATTCCATGCCACAAAACTCAAAGAAGTCTTTCAAGTCTCTAGTCCTTGTGGCAGAACTGGAAAAGTGGCTGAAAAGTCTCATTACAAATGCTTCCACATCGTATGGTTGTTGTGCTGCAGCTTTTTTGGCTGCATTGTGAATGATATGGGCAACACAGCTAGTCTTCTGGAGTGATGGGCACTTTTGTTTTAATCTGGTATACACACCAGATTTCTTCCCATAGTTCACACTTGTCATTATCAGCCCCATAAGCTGAAATATGGTTCCAGGGCAAGGAGTGCCTTTCCATAATGTTGGAAATTTGCTGTGAAATAGCCTGTGCCGATTCATCGGGGTCTTCATAGAAGTCCAAAAGGCCATTCACCACCCCTTCTTTAGAAAAATACCTCACAACAAGGGGAAATAATTTTATGTTCCCCTTGTTGGAAGCATCTGATGAAATTGCAAATGAAGTACCTGGTTTTTGAAGGTCATGCAGGAGGCATTCCAATGAGTGTGGTCCCAAAACATTTTCAACTATGGCTTCAGCCTTGGTTCTGCCACAAGATAGTTTCTTTGCAGTGTCTGAGTCACTGTACAACTGGCTGGCCAACTTTACTGCACAGTCCAAGCTGTTATACGAAATATTGCGCTTAACTGCATGGAAAACCTCAGAAGCTTCTGCTGCAATGATCCTAAGTTCTGGTCCCTCAAGGTTTGCATTCCTTGCCCACTTTGTCATCAGGTGAGTGGATTTAGCTTGAAGAATGGCAGTCTTATGTTGTTCAGTTGCCTCATGTCGTGCGACATCATTTCTTCCACCGTGGGTCACTAGAAATTCTCTCTTGCAGTACCTGCAGAATGCTTTGACATCAGTGCATCTCTCGATCCAGTCATATTCTGTTTTCCAAACGTCCTGCCACTTGCACATTCTCTTGCTGCTGGTTGACTGTGATGAAACTGCTGCTCTCTTCATGCTTGAATCTGTACTTACCTGATATGCAACATATTTACCAACACTGTTAGTAGGGTTCAGTAACATACTGCTGCACAGCACAAATGAACTGGCTTAATTGGCACACAAAAAATGGGCGCGAAAAACATTGGCATGTGAAATAACTAACTGGCTCTAAAAACATTGGCATGCGAAAGAACTGGCTTGAAAAAACATTGGCACACAACTGGCTCGAAAAACATTGGCACACAAAAAACTGGCTCGAAAAACATTGGCACACGAAAGAACTGGCTTGAAAAACATTGGCATGTGAAAGAACTGGCTCGAAAAACATTGGCATGTGAAAAAACTGGCTCGAAAAAACATTAGCACACACAAGAACAGACTTGAAAAACATTGGCATGCAAAATAACCGAGGAATGGAGCAAAAAAGAGTTTACAAACAGTTTGAAAAAGGTCAAATAGTAAATGAGGTAATGTAGGGGGCATTTTGGCCATTGAAAACTAACATTAATACAGCTTGTAGAAAATGAAATGCATTATTTTTACCATTGAACATGCCCACCTCACCCCACCCCTCAAGACAAAAAAAAGTTAACCACATTCACTGAACCAAAAAAACAGTAACATGAATGAGAATGCACAGTGGATACCATAGAACTAATTTAGCTTTTGACCACAGCAGTTAAGAAATGTATGGCACTAATTTACACAGCGCAATGATCTATTAATGAACATGCCCATCAGCAGCACTGGTCGTAATCGGATTATAATGAAAACAGTAAATAAGTATGTTGAAGACCTCACTAAAACACAAAATACAAACTTTGCTACTTATAGACGCAAACTACCCTGTAACACCGACATGGTTTAGCACAGTCTCAAATACATTGTATTAACTTCTGAGCATCCATCCACAAAAAAAAAATAAATGGGGAAAAAAGTCCATAAACATTTTAACTTTTAAAAATACTTCTTGCAAGAGAAGTAACATAAGCTACAATGTACAGCAGACTCCATGGGCTCCTTTTACCTCAAAACATAGCAATTAATCCAGCACAGCAATGCAATAAACAGGCCCAAGTAAGAGCAACACACCCATATTCACATTACAAGCAAAGCAGTACATTTTAACCTTATTAAAAATGCATAATAAATTAAATGCACACATTTTCAAGTATAAATGAAAACAATCTTGAAACAGCTTCGGCAAATTGGCAACATGTACCTACTAGAATAATAAAAATTACATTAACTGTTAACATTCCCCCTCAAAAGGTAGACTTGTACCACATAGACATGGACTTGCAGGAACAGGAAAAATTACCTAAACAGTCTATCGTAACTTCCTGAAAACAGCATTAAAGTGCACACTTTTCCATACAAAAAAGTGCAAACTATGCTCGAACATTTCCTGTCTGCAAACAGACAATACCCAGAAAAAGCTACGACAATAGAAATGTGTCACACTAAATTTATATTTCACTGCCCCCCAACAGAAACAAACCACTTCTATACACAGTTCAGCCTTTTAAAAGTAATGCTTCCAAATCATACCCCCAAGAATAATAACAATTACATATACATTCAGGTTTTATATCTTTAAAAACTACTACTCAAAAATATCAAAATAACCACTGCACATTTAAATACTGCGTACTGCACCCACCATCTACCTCTAAACATTAAAAAAATTAAACCACAATATATTCCCATTTTAAACTAGTACTCAAAAGTCTCAAAATAACCACTGCACAGATTTAAATACTGTATACTACATCCCCATCTACCTCTAAACATTAAAAACACTATTCCCATTTTAAATAACTAAAGCCACAAAATGCAATTACTTACCACTATCACAGTTATTGCTGGGCTAGCTTGCTTCCTTCCTGCTGGAATGGCTACTTGGTTGTTCAAGCAGTGGCTGGGCTGGCAGGCTCCCTTGCTGGCTTCTTTCCTGGCTGGCTGGCAGGCAGGCTCCCTTGCTGGCTTCTTTCCTGGCTGGCTGGGCTGGCAGGCAGGCTCCCTTGCTGCTTCTTTCCTGGCTGGGCTGGCTGGCAGGCAGGCTCCCTTGCTGGCTTCTTTCTTTCCTTCCTGGCTGGCTGGCTTCACTCCTGGCTGGCTGGCTTCAATCTTGGCTGGTTGGAGATAGAAATTAAATCAGATCTTTCGCAGCTGCTATAGAGCTTAGTGCTCTACAGCTGCAACCTTTATGGGGCTCTTCTGAACAAGTTCCCGCCCCCTCCAATCCCTGCAGCCAATTACTGTGCCGCATTACCACCCGGACCTAGCAGGGAATCCCTCTAACTGCAGGTCCGGGTGGTGACGTAGCAGCATTGCCGTGGAAAAAACTGAAGTATTTTCGTCTTTTCCACGGCAATTGATTTGAATTACGATCGCGAAGTGAAAAGGGGAAAAGCGGGAAGCAGGATGAGAGGCCTCAACCCGTGAGTGTCCCGCTGACAACGGGACGGGTGGCAACCATAGTCATTCTGGAGGCCAGGAGGCCCAGCACCAGGAAAGCCTATTCAGACAAATGGAAAAGATTTTACGCCTGGAACCAGGCTAAAGGCCAAAATCCCCTTATTCCAAACATTCCTCAGATTCTGCAATACTTAACTGAGATGTTGCACAAAGGACTTTCTTTTTTCATCTATTAAGATCCACACCTCAGCGATTTCAGCTCACTACAACATGGATCCTCCTTTATTTTCACATCCACTTCTAAGACAGTATCTCAGAGGGGCTAAGAACATAAGACCGCCCAGGAGAGCACCAACACCAACTTGGGATCTCAACTTTGTTCTGGAAAAGCTTACACTATCGCCCTTTGAACCAGCTATTTCAGCCGAGTTAAAGTTTCTATCCTGGAAAACTGCCTTGCTACTAGCAATAACTTCAGCTAGAAGAGTCTCAGAGCTACAGGCCCTAATGGCAGTGGAGCCTTTCCTCATTTTTCATCAAGACAAGAGTCTCTCTACAGACTAACCCTTCCTTTATGCCAAAGGTGGTATCCAGTGTGGCCCTAAACCAAACCATTCATTTGCCCAACTTTTTCCCAAACCCCCAGAACAAAGGAGAAAGACTCCTGCACTCTTTGGGCATTCACAGGCAATTACGCTACTACTTGGATAAAACTAAGGCTTTCAGAAAATCTGACCAGCTCTTTGTATCCTATGCTACAGGGTCACAAGGAAAAGCCATCTCAAAACAGACCATTTCAAAATGGATAGGGCATTGTATACGTTTGTTACACACATCATGGGAAACCGGTATCTGCTAGCATTAGGTCCCGCAGTTCGGCACGGCCTACTAGCTTCTCCAAACCCTGTTTAACTCCACCACCCATCCTTAGCTTTGGGATTCAACCCAAGTGTGATGACTGCAGCAGTGTAACACGATGAACATAGTACAGTTTTGTACCTACCGTAAATATAGATGTTAGTGTTCACACTACTGCAGTCCAGGTTACTCTCCCTCCATCCCCAGTGGACTAGCTGAACTTTTCTATACCTTTCTATCTGATACAACCTTTGTGGTGTATTTTCTTATAACTGAAGGTATTTGTATTTTCTGTACTTTCATTGGCAATATGTATTGCCCACTTACTAGAGGGCACCTGACATCTGGGGCAAGAAAAACTGAAGAAAATGGCGTCGGATGCCTCTTTTATACCCCTGGCGCACTGACATCAGGGAAGAAGCGACAGCAACAGACGCCGGACCAAGACTTGGAACTCGGGCCAACTGCAGGACCGCCTGACTGCAGGATATAACCCAAGTGTGATGACTGCAGCAGTGTGCAAACATCTACATTTATGGTAGGTACAAAACTGTACTTTGTGTCATGTAACCAAACGGAGAGGTTGCTGCTTACTGCCACATCAGCTACTAAATTTGCTTCTTTGTCAATTTTAGAAGTAAAGCCAGAGTTTCCTTCAGCTGTTCAGCATTTCATGCACTAGGAGCCAAGGAGGTTTCACTGCTTGAAAACTTGTATTCATATTATGAGTTTCTACAGCAGTGGTCTTTAAGGCAAATGGTATAGTTGTGGGGATTTAGTCACTGTGGATGTTCATCGTGTTTCACTGTTGAGTCATTACATTTGGGTAATCTGCTGGCAGGATGTCCTTCAAGGATGCATCTGCAGTCCTAACATATGGGTTGTCCTGCCTCAGGCAGCCCTTCGGTCGGCCGGATTCCAAAGTCTGGGTCTGGCCTCGGCTGTTGTCGCACTTCACCTGACGTCATAGCTGCTGTGGTATAAAGGCATCAGCCGACGCCATTTTCCTCAGTCTTTCTTGCCGCGCGGTGCCCGAAGCAGAAGCTGTTCGCAAGTGCCGGTCGGTCAGATCCAGAGATTTCTACTACCGAAGACTTCTAAAAAGCTAAGTACCCCGTTGCATCAGCCGATGTCAGACAAAGTAAATAATTGTTTAACTTGTGGGAAACAAATACCTCATAAGGATTTCCACTCTTACTGCCTTCCTTGTTTAGGCCCGGACCACGACGTATCAGCTTGTTTAGCCTGTGCTTCCTTCAACCGACGGACGCTTAGACGTCAGTCGGAGTTTGCAGAGGAGTTTTTTGGTCCCGCTTTTGCATACAAAATGCCGTCGGAGACTCCGACTACACAATTAGCTAAAAAGCGCAAGGAAAAGGACCGACACTCGCGGTCCGCGGTTTCTGCTGAAACCACGGTTAGGCCAACCGCGAGTGTCTCTGTTTCGGCTGAAACAGAGTCGTCGGTTCTTCGGCCGAAAGCATGCCTCCGATAGCCGAGGCTTCACAGAGCATGGCTGAATCTGCTGCTGAAATTACCCCTACAGAAGCAAGCACCCAGGATTTGTCAGATACTATTCCTTTAGACATATCTACCCCTGCACATGGGGCTGCTAGACCCCCTGCATCTATGTCTATCAAGGCTTTTTCCAGGGCTAAAGCAGCTAAATCTTCTAAGGCCTTACCTGCTAAAACTCCCTCACACAGGCCTACCTCTAGTTCCCAAATGCTCAGCCTGGCTGAGGATCTCATTTCTTTGATCAGGGGATCCCAACCTCACCCAGACAGGGCCTCTCAACCCCCTCCAGATAAGAGGCCTAGGACTGAACCCCCGGAACCTGTTTCTACAGACTATTCCTCGGATGACTCTATCTCAGACCCTCAGGAAGGCCCATATTCTCGTTATGAGGATTCTGATGCAGAAGACTCCATTCCTTCTGCCTCTCCTCCTGAAGAATTTTCTTTTGGGGAAACCTTACATGCTATGAGGGAACACTTTCAATGGCAGGGCCAGGATTTTTCAGATTCAAGGAAAAGGCTAAGGACTTTCTTACACTTACCACAGCATAGGCCTTTAGCCATTCCTCCAGTACTAACAGTTGTTGATGATGCATATAATGATGCCTGTACTGCCCCTGATTCTCTTCCTCCGGCCCCTGCCAAGCCTGACAGATATTACAGGGTCCCAGACACACACTACCATTTGTATAAGGCTCCTGTTGCAGATCCTGAAACAATTTCACAGGGCCCTAAAGCTGTGGCAGCTGCCTCTGCCAAAAACCCTCTCCCCTCTGAAAGGGAATCTAGAGCATTAGAGAGATGGTGTAAAAAGGTTTATACTTCTGCTACTCTTTCGGCCAGGGCCTTAAACTGTCAATTTCACGATTCAGTACCAGGAATTTTTGTTAGACCAGCTAAATAAAAAACTGTCCTCTCCTGAACCTGTAGACCGCGTCCCTTCAGGATTTGGTACATAACTCTCAGCAGGTCAGTAACCATTTCTTAAAATGTGGCTATGATGCACTGGAGGCTTCCTTTAGATCAGCTATGACTGGAACAGTGATTCGAAGGCATGCCTGGTTAAAAGAGCAATCCTTACCAGACCATGTTAAGTCAAAACTCCTAGATGCTCCTATGGAGAAACAAAGTTTGTTTGGCTCCCCTGCACAGGAGGTTCTAAAGAAGGTGGAAGAGAAAGCAAAATCTGTCCAAACAGTCAAGGATTTCTTACAGGTCCAACCTCCGAGGTTTAGCAGAAATTGGCCTTCGAAGAATTGGTCCTTTCCAGACACCTCCAGAGCACAGAGAGGCAGAAATAGACACCCAAGAGGCAGAGGTCAATCCAGGGGTGCCTACAGGGGACGTCAGTGGCAACCTACCAACCAGAGAAGTACTGCCACAGATTCAACTACAACCACTTCCACAGGACAGACACAATGACTTGGCTCTGATTCCGCCTACCAGGGAACAACTGGAAGCACCCTTGGGCGGAAAACTAGCCTTATTTTCCGACAACTGGCATTACATTACAGGAGACAAATGGACTTTACAAACAATAGACAAGGGCTACAGGTTTCACTTCCACACACTACCAAAAAAGAGAGGAATGCCAAACCTACCACCAAGCCAAAAACAGGCGCTCTAAGACAAATCAACAACTTACTAAGGATGAGAGCTATAGAAAAGGTACCGCCTATGGAACAAGGCCAAGGATTTTACTCCAGGCTTTTCCTTGTACCAAGAAAAGAAAATCAATGGAGACCTATTCTCGACTTGTCCGCTCTGAACACATACCTCATTGTTCCAAAATTCAAAATGCTGACCCTCCAGCAACTTCTTCCCATGCTGGGCAAGGAGTCTTGCCTGGTGACTCTAGATCTCAAGGAGGCATACCTGCACGTCCCTATACGACCAGATTGCAGAAGACACCTCAGATTTCTTGCAGGATCAGAGCATTATCAATTCTCAGCATTGCCCTTTGGCTTATCTACTGCGCCCAGAGTATTCACGAAATGCCTGCCATCAGTAATTGCTCATTGCAGGCTTCAGGGAATTCAAATTTACCCATACCTGGATGACTGCCTAATACAAGCGGACAACAAGGCAAAATTAACAAAAGATTTGGAAAAGGTCATACAACTGTTGCAAGCCTTGGGATACACAGTCAACATGCAAAAGTCAAGACTAGTACCATCCCAAAGGATAACATTCTTGGGTGCAGAACTGGATACATCAACTCAGATGGCTTTTCTCACAGAAGAAAAACAAAAGCAACTGCCAGTCTATTTCATGACATTAACAACACAAACTCAGCTTACTGCAAGGAAAGTCCTGCAAGCCCTGGGTTACATGGAATCCTGCATAATATTGATTCCGCATGCCAGGCTGCATATGAGAAAGTTGCAATGGTACCTAAGGAATGTATGGTCTCAACACAAGCACAGTCTAGAAGCCCAGATTCCAATAATCCCATGCCTGAAGCAAGAATTCCTGTGGTGGGCTCAGGCCTGTCAGTTGAACAGAGGACTGCCTTTCCACAAACCTCATCCAAGCCAGACCATCACCACGGACACCTCAGACCTAGGCTGGGGGGCACACATGGTGGACAAGTGCATACAAGGCCTATGGACCCAAGACCAGCTGAATCTACACATAAATCTAAAGGAGATGCTGGCAGTGAAACATGCAATCCAGGCATTCCGACCATTCCTTCAACAAGGTCACCTGCTGATAAGGACGGACAATACCACAGTCATGTGGTACATCAACAAACAGGGAGGTACACACTCATATCCTCTATGCCGGATGGCAATGGACCTGTGGAATGTGGCCCTGAATCTCAACATTCAACTTCAGGCCAGATTTGTACCAGGAAAAGAAAATTCACTAGCAGACACCTTAAGCAGAACTACCACGGATGCTCACGAATGGATGCTGCATCCAGATATCTTCAAAACCATAACAAAGAAATGGGGACTACCAGAGATAGACCTGTTCGCCTCCCCACACAACCACCAATTGAAGAAATTCTGCACAAGAGCATACCACCCACTTGCTTGGAGGGTGGACTCCCTTTCCTTCAGCTGGAAAAACCTGACAGCATATGCATTCCCACCTCTTCCTTTGATGTACAAAGTCCTACTGAAGATCAAAGAGGATCAGCCAAGGGTAATCCTGATAGCTCCAGACTGGCCGAGGCAACACTGGTACCCGCTACTGAGAAGCATGTCTCGGACACACGTATGGCCTCTAACTCTATGTCCCTTACTTCTAACACAGAACAACTACAAGATCCTACATGCAAACTTGAAAACACTGCAGCTAGCTGCTTGGAATATTGCATAAAACAAAATAACCCAGATTTATCTCAGAGGGTTAAGGACATTATCCTGGATGCTCGCAGACCCTCCACAAGGAAAACTTATTCAGCCAAATGGAAAAGATACCTCATTTGGAGTGCAGCAAAGGGAGAAAATGTCTCATTGGCAAACATAGCACACATCCTGGAATACTTAGCAGAACTGTTCCACAATGGCCTGTCCTACTCCTCCATTAAGATTCATGCATCAGCAATTTCAGCAGAATACAACATGGATCCTCCTGTCTTCCCTCATCCTCTACTCAGGCAGTTCTTGAGAGGAATCAAAAATGTAAAGCCTCCAAGGAAACCACCTTTACCTACATGGAAACCACCTTTACCTACATGGGATCTCAACTTTGTGCTGGAAAAGTTAACACTTCCCCCTTTTGAACCAGCAGCAACAGCAGATTTACAGTTCTTGTCTTGGAAAACTGCTTTCCTGCTAGCAATCACTTCAGCAAGAAGGGTATCTGAATTACAGGCATTAATGGCAGTACAGCCCTTCCTTATCTTCCATCAGGATAGAGTGTCTCTGAGAACCAACCCTACCTTTATGCCAAAAGTGGTCTCCAGAGTATCATTGAACCAAGCGATTCATTTACCTACATTCTTTCCCCAACCCACAGAACAGGGGGGAAAGACTTGTTACATACCTTGGATGTGCACAGACAATTACGCTACTATCTGGACAGAACTAAGACCAACAGAAAAACTGACCAACTTCTGGTAGCATATGCAACAGGAATGCAAGGAAAAGCAATTTCAAAACAGACAATCTCAAAATGGATAGGAAATTGCATTCGATTTTGCTACTCTTTTCATGGAAAGACAACTCCTGAAAATATCAGACCTCATTCCACAAGAGCTACAGCCACCACTACAGCTTTCCTACGAGGAGTGGCTACCAAAGACATTTTAGAAGCTGCTACTTGGAGCTCCGTGCATACATTTGCCAAGCATTATAACCTACCTTTATACTCCAGATCCCGAGCAGGTTTTGCAACTGCTGTGTTGCAAGGGATCTCAACTACACCATCTTTATCTTGGTGCCTCCTCCCCCAGTTTGGCTATGGTATTCTACCCATATGTTAGGACTGCAGATGCATCCTTGAAGGACATAGTACAGTTTTGTACCTACCATAAATGTAGATGTTTGTATATATGTGTATGTATATATGTATGTATATGTATATATATATATATATATATATATATATATATATATATATATATGTATATGTATATATGTATATATGTATATATGTATATATATATATGTATATATATATATATATATATGTATATATATATATATATATATATATATATATATATATATATATATATATATATATATATATATATATATATATATATATATATATTTTGCTCTCTACTGTTTGGAATTATTTGCATTTATCCAAATTTAGCCTTCCTAGAGGGCACCTGGCATCTGGGGCAAGAAACACAGAGGAAAATGGCGTCGGCTGATGCCTTTATACCACAGCAGCTATGACGTCGGGTGAAGTGCGACAACAGCCGAGGCCAGACCCAGACTTTGGGATCCGGCCGACCGAAGGGCTGCCTGAGGCAGGACAACCCATATGTTAGGACTGCAGATGCATACCTATCGGACATCTACATTTATGGTAGGTACAAAACTGTACTTTGCCCTCAGTCGGCCTGATTAACAAAGTCTTGGGTCCTGCATCGGTTGCTGTCCCTTCTTCCATGACGTCAGGTCGTCGGGTATAAAACATGCAGCCAACGCCATTACATCAGTCTTTCTTGCCACACGGTGCCTGAAGCAGAAGCAGTTTGCAAGTGCCGGTCAGAGTCCTGAAATTTTCGTTTTAGAGTTTCAGAACCAAAGTCTTCAACTTAAAGCTAAGTACCCCGTTGGGGAAATTTCTTGCTCCTTACTGATGTCAGTAAAAGTTAGTAATTGTATTACTTGTGGGAAGCAAATAACTCATAAGGATTTTCATTTGTACTGTATTCCTTGCCTAGGCCCTGACCGTGATGTATCTTGTCAGTTTTGTGCTTTAATCACTGCACTATCCGTCGTCTGTACATTCTTGCTTCAAAATATTTCGATTCTCTGTTTAATTATCCAGAAATGACGTCTGTTAACCATCCGACTACCGAAAAAAATACAAAGAAAGAGACAGACCGTTGAGGTCCAAAACTGCCGACGGTGCTTCTCATAAGCCAGTTCGCAGGTACTCGGGCACTTTTGCAGCCCCTGATACCCGCTACTTCTGATTCGCAGGCCTCTACTGAGACCCATTCGGAGTCCGGTATGCCGCGAGATGCTTCACATATGGAACCCACAGATGTCTGTACCTTGGATGGGTCTGGAGCCACTGAGCAGGCACCCGCCTCTGAGGGTGTATTCAGGCCTACAGATTTGCATGTTAAACAGACTCCAACTTCAGTGCTAAGGCCTAAATCTCAGTCTGTCTAAAAAATGACGCTCAGGCCACATGTTCAGGCCTCTATGTCTAAAAAACAGATTATCAAAATGGCTGAAGATTTAATTACTCTAATCAGGGATAGTCAACCCCCCCCCCCCCCTCCAAGAGGCCTAGGATTGAATTGGACTATGAATCTTCTGAACAGGGCTCTGTTTCTTCTGACTCTTTTGCAATGATCTGGATTTGTCCATACCTACTTATGAGGACTCTGATGCAGAGGATTCCATTCCCTCTGCTTCTCCACCTGAGGATTTCTCTCTTGGGGAAGCTTTACATATCTTAAGGGACCATTTCCACTGGGAAAGTCAGGATTTCTCTGAATCCAAAAAGAGGCTTAGGGATTTCCTTCTTCCTCAGCATAGGCCTTTGACTGACTATACCTCCTGTACTAGATATTGTTGATGTGTTTTCAGAATCCACTATGGTCCCTGATTCCTTGCCTCCAGCCCCTAGCAAACCAGACAGGTACTACAGGATTCCAGAGTCCCACAAATTCCTTTTCAAAAATCCTCTTGTGGACCCTGAAACCATTTCTCAGGGGCCAAAGGGCAGGCTTCTACTGCTAAAAAATCCTACCCCTTCTGATAGAGACTCCAGGGTGCAGGATAGATGGGGTAAAAAGGTTTATACTTCTGCAACCTTAGCAATCAGGGCTTTAAACTGTCAATTCCATACGCTAAAATATCAGCAGTATATCATGGGACTGCTTAAACAGAAAATTATGTTGATTTCTGACCTATGTGGAGAGTAAAGATTTGCAGGATTTATTGCATTCAGCTGAACAAGTTGGCAAACATACTTTGCAATGTGGTTTTGATTCCTTAGATCTTGGAGGGCTGCTGTTACTGGGTCTGTGCTTAGAAGGCATGCTTGGCTTAAGGAGCAATCTCTGCCTGATCATGTTAAAGCAAAACTTTTGGCTGCTCCTTTACAGCAGGACCGCATATTTGGCAATAAGGCTGAAGAAGTTCTAAAAAAGATGGAAGATAAAGCTAAATCTATGCAAACTGTGAAAGATTTCTTACAAGTGTAACCTCCTAGATTAAGTAGGCATTGGCGTACTAAGAGCTGGTCCTTTCCAGCTCCTTCCAGAGCCACTATGGCCAAACCCAGACATTCCCAAACCAGCAGGTTTCAGTCCCAAGGGACTTTCAGAACTAAGCAATGGGGTGCTTCCACTTCCAAATCTGGAAACAACAAGGCACCACCCTATGGTAAACAGTCTCAATGACTTCCCTTTGAAATTGCAAGGCACTTACCTCTTAGCCGCCCCTTCGGGGGGAAAACTGGCTCTTCATTCAAGAAACTGGCAACTTATAACCCAGGACAAATGGGTTTTAAATGGTGTCCCAGGGATACAGATTTCATTTCCTCACGCTACCAACTCCAAACTGGTGGCCAGACCTGCCCCCAAATTAGTGGGCAGAGGCTCAGAAACAAGTAATGCTAGCTGTACAGAATGCACAGACAGCCTTCGAGGACTACCTTCATCCAGGACAATTACTGATAGATGGACAACACCACAGTTATGTGGTACATTAAACAAGCAGGGGGGTGCACATTCCTACCCCCACTACAGACTAGCCATGGCATTGTGGAACACTGCCTTGAGCTACCAAGTACAACTACAAGCTCAATTCCTGCCAGGAAAGCAGAATGTTCTGACAGACGAACTATGCATAAATCTCATGGACCCTCATGAATGGAAACCGAAACCATGGATTTTCAACATGTTGACACGCAAATGGGGGAGCCCAGACATAGATCTTTTTGCCTCACCCAAGAACTAACCTATCAGTCTATGCCTTTCTCCCTCTGCCTTTGCTCTCCAAAGTTCTACTAAAAGTCAAACAGGACAAACCAAAAATTATTTTGATTGCTCCAGACTGGCCTCACCAACACTGGTACCCACTCCTGCACAGTGTGGCACACATTTCTCTGTGGCACCTGCTTCAGACACCTTCCTTACTGTCTCAGCAGGAGAACCAAATTCTGCACCCTCCGCTCCAAACATTGAATCTTGCTGCTTGGCTAATCCCTTAAATTCACCCTTAACATCCCTCAGCAAACCTGTGATGGATGTCATTTTGGAGGCGAGAAGACCCAGTACTAGAAAATCTTATGCTGACAAATGGAAAAGATTCTGTGCTTGGAATTGATCTCAAGGGATGAGCACAGCAGTGCCCAAATTTACCTTAGATTTTGCAATACTTAACTGAGATGCTTCATAAGGTCCTGCCTTTTTTCTTCCATAACAATCCATGCCTCAGCCATTTCAGCTCATTACAACACAGACCCCCCCCCCCTCCTTCTCCCATCCTCTTCTAAAGCAGTATCTCAGAGGGGCCAAAAACTTGACCATCCAGGAGATTTCCAACCCCTGCCTGGGACCTTAACTTTGTATTGGAGAAACTCACTCTACCTCCTTTAGAGCCAGCTGCAACTGCAGACTTAAAATTTCTTTCCTAGAAAACGGCCTTCCTTTATCAATCACTTCAGCTAGCAGGATATCTGAATTACAGGCCCTTATGGCAGTGGAGTCTTTCATGCGGACAGGGTGTCACTCAGGACCAATCCATCATTCATACCAAAGGTGGTATCCAGTGTGGCTCTTAATCGGTCCATTAATTTGCCGACTTTCTTTTCCAGTCCACAGAACAAGGGAGAGCAGATTCTGCATTCATTGGATGTACACAGACAACTTAGATTCTACTTGGACAGGACTAAATCTCGAAGAAAATCTGAACTGCTGGTAGCATTTGCTGCAGGGGCAGAGGGGAAGGCTATTTCAAAGCAAACCATTTCTAAATAGATAAGCCATTGTATTCATTTCTGTTATAAGCACTATGGGAAACCTGTCCCCCAGGGGATCAGATCTCATTCCACCAGGGCTGCATCTATTTCAGCAGCCTTTCTCAGAGGTGTTCCTACCAGGGATATTCTAGAAGCTGCTACCTGGAGTTCAGTTCATACTTTCACCAAGCATTATCACTTACCAATTTTCTCTAAATCCAGAGCTGGCTTTGCCACTGCTGTTTTGCAGGGACTTGTAGCTGGTCCTAATGCTGTATAAATCCGTCCTCCCATCCTTAGCTTTGGGAATCTACTCAAATGTAATGACTGCAACAGTGTAACACGATGCACATAGTACAGTTGTGTACACTTACCATAAAGAGTGTATTAACTTTTGCAGTCCTGGTTACCCTCCCTCCAGCCCCCTTCTTTTCTTTAATTATACCTCGTTTTTTTCTTTTATTATGCTTAAAAGCCTTTTTGGTGCATTTGCTTTTGTTTGGAGGTGTATTTTTGTGTTTATATTTATATTTTGCTCCCCATTTGGAGGACATCTGGGGCAAGAAAAACTGATGTAATAACGTCAGCTGAAACTGATGTAATAACGTCAGCTGCATGTTTTATACCCCTGACTACCTGACGTCATGGAAGAAGGGACAGCAACCGACGCAGGACCCAAGACTTTGTTAATCAGGCCGACTGAGGGCAACCTGCCAGCAGATTACCCAAATGTAATGACTGCAACAGTGAATACACTCTTAACATCAACATCTATATTTATGGTAAGTGTACACAACTGTACTATGCCAGGCTCCTTGTGCACAATCTATTTCTTTGGACTTTACTACATACCATTTAACTCATTCACTCCAGTGGAGCTCAGGAAGTTTGCAGTGCAACTTCCAATGGATGGAGCCTACGCCTTTTGACAGAATTAAATTATGTCTTCACATTTCAAGCAAATGTTCACATTTCCAAAACCATAGGGGTTATGAAAGAAGTATAAATGCCAAACTCGTTTTAGCACAAACTATTTTTATATTGGTAGTATTGTTTAGGTTCTAGGTCTTTAATATTTTTGTAAATAACTTACAAGATTTTGGCAATACACACACACAGTATAATATAAAAACAGTTATGTCTATTATAAAGAATTAGGCAAGCCACTGTGAATAAATGTCCTTCAAGCCAAAAATAACTATAGTAAGAAACAACTGTATGAAGGATGATGCACAACAGAGTGAAATCAGTTTTAATAATGGTTAGGGCTTTCGCACCTATTCTCCAGGATTTTTTATTTTTTTGTCAAATTTTTAGACTTTTTCAAGGGTTTATACTTTAAATACTATGTGTTTTAACTTTGTATAGTCCGAAGAAGCACCATTATATAGGTGCAAAAGTGCTAACCATTATTAAAGCTGCTTTATTTTAACTCGCTCTGCCATGTGTTGTCCTTTGTACTGTTGTTTCTACCTGACCGTTTATATCTATTTACCTGCACTAGACAGAGGTCAAATATTAATATAGTTTGCCATTTTGTAAGCTTTAAGACCATCTTTTAAAGCCTTGCACATAGCATGGTTTTAGAATTATTGATGCAAATATGAACAAGCAATATTTGATGTCTAGAGGCATCAGTAGGAGTTGACTACAGATTCACCTGGAGGAGTCACTTGGCTGTAATGAGTTGGTTGTATGGCTTTTATACTTGATTTGTTGTATTACAGTGATCTTTAACCTGCAGATGCATCCATCCGTCCACAACCCCCTTTTCCCATTTTTACACAAGGGGTCAGGGTATCACTTTAATGATGACAAGTAATCTAGAGCCACGGTTTACACTGCTGGGTGGCTAGATGTTGGTATATTTTCTTACTCTTCCTTTGTAATTGTGGTTGGGGAAAGAAAAAATCTTTAATCTGATGTTAATCTTCATTCATTCCTGACCAGTGGGTATCTGATGTTCTTCGTGTTTCACTGTTGCAGTCATTACATTTGGGTAATCTGCTGGGAGGTTGCCCTCAGTCGGCCTTAATAACAAAGTCTTGGGTCCTGCGTCTGTTGCTGTCTCTTCTTCCATGACGTCAGGTCATCAGGGGTATAAAACATGCAGCCGACGCCATTTTATCTGTCTTTCTTGCCGCATGGTGCCCGAAGCAGAAGCAGTTTGCAAGTGCTGGTCGGCCGACTCCTGAAGTTTTCACATTCGAGTTTCAGAACCGAAGTCTTCAACTAAAGCCAGGTACCCCGTTGGGGAAACTTTTTTTTCTTGCTCCTTACCGATGTCAGTAAAAGTTAATAATTGCATTACTTGTGGGAAGCAAATACCTCATAAGGATTTTCATTTGTACTGTATTCCTTGCCTAGGCCGAGATCATAACGTGCCTTGCTGTCGGTTTTGTGCTAGATTTAACCAATGCACTATTAAGCGTCTGTATATTTTTGCTTCAAAATATTTTGGATCCAGATTTAATTACCCTGAAATGTCGTCTGATAACAATCAGACTACCGGAGTTCACACAAAAACCGCAAAGAAAAAGAGACCATCTAGGTCCAAAACAGACTATGAAGTTTCTCCTAAGCCAGTCGCCGGTACTCAGTGAGGCGCTTTTGCAGCCCCTGATGCCCGCTACTTTTGAGTCGCAGGCCTCTACCGAGACCCATGTGCAGTCCGGTATGCCGCAAGATTCTCAGTGTATTGAAGCCGCGGATGTCTCTCCCTTGGAAGGGTTCTGAGCCGCTGAGCAGGCACCGGCTTCTGAGGGTGTTTTCAGGCCTCAACATTTTTACATAAAACAGATGCCAGCTTCAAGAACAAGATTAAAAACAACTTCTAAGTCTAAAAAACTGGCAC
This sequence comes from Protopterus annectens, assembly GCF_019279795.1. Classification (NCBI taxonomy): domain Eukaryota; kingdom Metazoa; phylum Chordata; order Ceratodontiformes; family Protopteridae; genus Protopterus; species Protopterus annectens. Next base: position 1,346,993,805 of record NC_056733.1, on the reverse strand, counting down.
ATGAGCCACGTGCTCAGGCCCCTATGCCTAAAAAAATATGATCAAAATGGCTGAGGATTTAATTACCTTGATCAGGGGTTCCCAACCCCCTTCATGCCAAGAGGCTTTGGCAAGACACTGATTATAAATCTTCAGATCAGATTTCTGTTTTCTGATTCCTCTTCTGATCAGGAATTTTCTATACCACCCTCTGAGGATTTAGGTGCAGAAGAATCCATCTCATCTGCATCTCCTCCTGAGGATTATTCTTTTGGAGAAACCTTGCATACTTTAAGGGAACATTTTCATTGGGAGAGTCAGGATTTCTCTGAATCAAAAGAGGCTTAGGGATTTTCTTCTTCCTCAGCATAGGAATTTGGCTATACCTCCTGTATTAGACATTGTTGATGATGTGTTTTCGGAATCAAGTATGGCTCCTGATTCCCTAGCTCCGGCTCCTAGTAAGCCAGACGGATATTACAGAGTTCCTGACTCCCATCCTGCTGCTGATCCTAAAACTCTCGCAGGGTCCCAAAGATGTAAAGGCCTCTACAGCCAAAAATCCTACCCCCTCTGATAGAGATTCCAGGACTCTGGATAGATGGGGAAAGAAGGTTTATATGTCTGCAACCTTGGCAATTAGGGCCTTAAGCTGCTAATTTCATATGCTTAAATATCAACAGCATATTATGGGCTTATTGAAACAGAAAATTATATTGATTTCTGATTGCGTGGAAAATAAAGAATTACAGGAATTATTGCATGCAGCAGAACAGGTTGGAAAGCATACTTTGCAATGTGGTTTTTGATTCCTTGGAGGCCTCTTGCAGGGCCGCACTTACTGGATCTGTGATTAGAAGGCATGCCTGGCTCAATGAGCAAAATCTGCCTTATGTTAAAGCTAACTTGTTGGATGCCCCTTTACGGCATGATACTCTGGTAATAAGGCAGAAGAGGTTTTAAAGAAAATGGAAGGCAAAGCTAAATCTTGGCAAACTGTAAAAGATTTCTTACAAGTGCAGCCACCCAGACTCAGTAGGCACTGGCCTACTAAAAATTGATCCTTTCCTCTGTCCAACAGAGCCTCTCAAGGCAAATCCAGGCACTTAAAAGGCTCTAGATACAATCACAGGGTTCTTACAGGTCAAAGCAATGGGGTGCCTCCACCTCCAAATCTGAGGAAACAAAACACAACCCTGCAAGAAGCAGTCTCAATGACTTCCCTCTGCCATCACCAAGCACTTATCATTTGGCAGCCCCCTTGGGGGGGAATTAGCACTTCATGCTCAAAAGTGGCAGTTAATTACCAAGGACAAGTGGATATTAAATATAGTATCCCAGGGGTACAGATTCTTTTTCATACTTATTGCCAAACGGTTGGCCAGATCTGCCACAAAATCAATGGGCAGAGGCTCGGAAACAAGTTACGTCCCTCAGGGATATGGGGGATATTCAACCAGTACCAGAACAGGAAAAAGGACAAGGTTTTTATTCAAGACTGTTCCTGGTACCCAGAAAAGACCATGCCTGGCGTCCAATACTGGACGATTTTGAACATGTTCCTGGACATTCCAAAATTCAAAATGCTGACTTTACAACAGCTACTGCCTATGCTAGGCAAGAATGCTTGGTTAGTGACTAGACTTAAGAGGCATACCTACATATCCCAATAAGGGAATTGTGCAGAAGATACCTCCGCTTCAAGGCAGGTTTTATGCATTACCAATTCTCTGCACTGCCATTTGGCTTGTCTATTGCGCCCAGGGTCTTTACAAAGTGCCTGGCACCAGTAATTGCATTTTGCAGACAAGCATACAAATTTATCCTTACTTGGACGACTGTCTCGTTCAAGCAGACAACAAGGACATTCTTCTTCAACATCTGGCGTTTGTAAAAAGGCTTCTAACATGCCTAAAGATACACAGTAAATGAAAAGAAATCACAACTGGTACCCTCTCAAAAAATTACATTCTTGGGTGCAAGCTTGAGTACAACTGCCCAGATGGCTTACCTTACGCCAGACAAACAAAGGTAACTGACTATATACTGCAAACAGATGGCAATAAAAACCCAGTTATCTGCAAGACAAATTCTGCAGGCTTTGGGGTTCATGGCATCCTGCATTCTACTAATTCCACATGCAAGACTGCATATGAGGAAACTTCAATGGTACCTAAAAAGTTTATGGAGTCACCATTGTCACAGTATGGAAACAATGATTCCTCTCATTCCCTGCCTATAACAGGAGTTTCTTTGGTGGGCAGAGACATGTAACCAGAACAAGGGACTGTCATTCACTGTACCCCCTGCCACCCAAACCCTAACTACAGATGCATCAAACTATGCTTGGGGGGGCCCACCTGTCGGGGAGATGCATTCTCAGGGCATGTGGAGCCCAAAACAAATGCATCTGCATATCAACCAGAAAGAGATGCTAGCTGTTCAGAATGCCCCGACAGCCTTCAAGGACTTCATCCAGGACAACTATTGATAAAGATGGACAACACCACAGTTATGTGGTACATAAACAAGCAGGGGGGGTACACATTCCTACCCCTTTTGCGGACTAGCCATGGCATTGTGGAACACAGCCTTGACTTACCAAGTACATCTTCAAGCTCAATTCCTGCCAGGAAAACAAAATACTCTGGCAGACTACCTAAGCAGAAATCTTACGGACCCGCATGAGTGGAAACTGGATCCACAAGTATTCAGCATGGTAACGCAGAAATGGGGGAGCCCAGACATAGATCTATTTGCCTCCCCCCAAAATTATCAACTGGACAAATTCTGCACAAGACTTACCACAGACAAGTATGGAAAGTGGATGCCCTATCGGTCTATGCCTTTCCCCCTCTGCCTCTTCTCTCCAAGGTCTTACTAAAGGTCAGACAGGAAAAACCAAAAATTATCCTAATTGCTCCGGACTGGCTTCGCCAGCACTGGTATCCAATTCTAAGGAATATGTCTCAACTCCCTCCTTGGAACTTGCCTCAAATACCTCATCTACTGTCTTAGTAGAACAATCAAATTCTGCACACTCAGCTCCAAACTCTGAACCTTGCAGCATGGCTGATCATGTAATCCAAACCTCTCAGTAAATCTGTTATGGATGTCATTTTGGAAGCCAGAACGCCTAGTACTAGAAAATCTTACGTTGATAAATGGAAGAGATTATGTGCTTGGAACCTAGCACAAAGAATGGACACAGCAAAACCAAATATCCCTCAGATTTTACAATACTTGACTGAGATGATTGACAAGGGCCTATCCTTCTCCAATAAAAATCCATGCCTCTGCCATCTTGGCTCATTACAACATGGAGCCTCCCATCTTTTCTCATCCTCTGCTAAAACAGTATCTTAGAGGGGCCAAAAACTTAAGGCCTCCCAGAAGATCATCAACTCCTGCACAGGACTTTAATTTTGTGCTGGAAAAACTCACCCTGCCTGCTTTTGAACCAGCAGCTACTGTGGATATAAAGTTTTTATCTTGGAAAACAGCTTTCCTTTTGGCAGTCCACTTCAGCAAGAAGGGTTTCAGAACTACAGGTTCTCATGGCTGTGGAGCCTTTTTATTACATTTTACCCGGACAGGGTGTCCCTCAGGACCAATCCTTTATGCCTAAGGTGGTATCCAGCATGGCTGTTAACCAAACTTCACCTGCCAACATTTTACCCAAATCCGCACAACAAGGGGGAGCAGATTCTGCATTCATTGGACGTACACAGACCACTAATATTCTACCTAAACGGCACCAAATCTCAGTCTGAGCAGCTACTGGTGGCATTTGCTTCAGGATCAGAGGGGAAGGCTATATCAAAGCAGACTGTTTCTAAGTGGATAAGCCACTGCATTTGTTTCTGCTACTTGCATCAAGGTAAACCTGTACCCAAGGGAATCGGGTCACATTCCACCAGAGCTGCCTCTACCTCAGCAGCCTTTCTCAGAGGAGTTCCAGCCAAAGACATTCTAGAAGCTGCTACTTGGAGCTCAGTTCATACCTTCACAAAGCATTATCATTTGCCTCTCTTCTCTAAATTCAGGGCAGGCTTTGCCACTGCAGTGCTGCAGGGCCTTATAGCCGCTCCTAATGCTATCTAGCTCTATCCTCCCATCCATAGCTTTGGGATTCTACCCAAATGTAATGACTGCAACAGTGAAACACGAAGAACATAGTACAGATGTTCATCGTGCATACAGCTGCAGTCATAACAGATGGGGTTAGGCGGGTCCTCGGTCGGCCGAATTCCAAAGTCTAGGTCCGGCGTCGGTTGCCGTCGCTTCTTCCCTGACGTCAGTGCGGCAGGGGTATAAAAGAGCCAGCCGATGACATCTTCAGTCTTTCTTGCCGCGCGGTGCCCGAAGCAGAAGCAGTTCGCAAGTGCCGGTCGGCCAGCTCCTGAGATTTACGAAAATATTTCAGCCAAAGTCTTCTTGAAAGCTAAGTACCCCGTTGGGGAAACTTACTTTTCTTGCCTCAGACCGATGTCAGACAAAGTTAATAATTGCATTTCATGTGGGAAGCAAATATACCGCATAAGGATTTCCACTCTTTCTGTATTCCTTGCTTAGGCCCAGACCACGACGTCTCGGCCTGCCATTTTTGTGCTAGATTCAACAAACGCACTGTTAAGCGTCGGGCGGAGTTCGCCCATCACTATTTTGGTAAAAAATATAATTACATTATGTCGTCGGATACTGACTCCAGTTTTGGGTAAAAGACGCAAGGATAAGGACCGACATACGAGGTCCGCAACTTCTACTGATGCCACGCTAAGGCCGACTACCGGTTCTCAGCGAGGCGCCTATGCAGCCCCTGACTACGGTGTCTTCTGTGCCCGAGGTCGCAGGCTCCTCAGCCCCCACTCCGACTACAGATACCGACGCCACTTTTGGCGGGGAAATTCAGAGTTTAGAAAGGCCTGCCATTTCTCAAGGTGTCTTCAGGCCTTCCTCCTTCTCCATTAAGGCTTTCACAAAATCTAAAGCAGCCATGAAGACTAAAAAACAAGGATCACAGACCCCCTCTCAAGGCCCCATGCCTAAAAAACAGATGCTCAAAATGGCTGAGGATTTGATTACTCTTTTATCAGGGGTTCTCAACCCCCCTTAGACAAAAGGCCCAGATTAGAGGAAGACTACCCTTCCTCAAATCAAGCCTCTATTACCTCTGAACATTCTGAGGACCAGGAATATACATATTCTCCTTTTGAAGACTCTGATGCAGAGGAGTCTATTCCCTCTGTCTCCCCCCCTGAGGACTACTCTTTTGGGGAAACACTACATACTTTGAGGGAACACATTCACTGGGAAGGCCAAGATTACTCAGATTCCAAGAAAAGGCTCAGGGATTTTCTCTTTCTCCCCCAGCATAGGCCTCTGGCTATCCCTCCCGTCTTAGATATATTAGATGATGTGTACACAGAAGCCAGCCTCAACCCAGATTCTTTACCTCTGGCTCCTGTTAAACCTGACTGGTATTACCGGGTTCCAGATTCACACCAGTTCCTATACAAAAGCCATACTGCTGACCCAGAAACTATTTCACAGGGTCCCAAGGGAATTAAGGCCTCTACTGCTAAAAACCCATTACCTTCAGAGAGAGATTCCAGAGCTTTAGAAAGATGGGGAAAAGGTGTATACCTCGGCCACTTTAACCATGAGGGCATTAAACTGTCAGTTCCATATGTTAAAGTATCAACAGTTTTTATTATCTGAGTTGAAAAGCAAAATGGCACAACCTGAGCAACCAGATTTAAGAGTTGCAGGATTTGTTGCATAGTGCAGAGCAAGTGGGTAAACATACCTTGCAATGTGGTTTTGATGCTTTAGAGGCTTCATGTAGAGCTGCTGTTACAGGGTCTGTCATACGTAGACATGCTTGGCTCAAAGAACAAGCCTTACCAGATCATGTCGGAGCTAAATTACTGGATGCACCTCTTCAAAAAGATGTATTGTTTGGTGTTAAAGCTGAGGAGGTACTAAAGAAAATGGAGGAAAAGGCGAGATCAGTGCAAACGGTGAAAGATTTCCTGCAGGTACAACCTCCACGTTTCAGCAGAAACTGGCCTTCAAAAAAATTGGTCCTTTCCAGCCACGGACAGAACTCTGAGGCAGATACAGGCGCCCAAGAGATAGAGGGCAATCTCAAGGATCATTGAGCCAGGCAATGGCAAGCACCAACCCCAAGAGGTGAAGAAGATAGATCACAGTCATTCAGAAAGCAGACACAATGATTTTCCCCTTTACCTGCCAAGCAAAGCTTTAATGGCAGCACCTTTAGGCGGAAAACTGGCATTATTCTCAAAAAATTGGCATATTGTGACAAAAGACAAATGGATCCTGGACATTATAGACATTATAGATTCCACTTTCACACCCTTCCAAAAATGAGAGGCATGCCAAACCTGAGACAGAATCAAGGGCAGAGGCACAAAAACAAATTTCAGCTCTCATGGACATGAAAGCTATTCGAGGTGCCTGCAAAAGAACAAGGTCAAGGGTTTTATTCCAGACTATTCCTGGTACCAAGGAAGGACAAAGATTGGAGACCTATTTTAGATCTATCCATCCTAAACACATATTTACAGCTACCAAAATTCAAGATGCTCACATTACAGCAGCTTCTTCCCATGCTGGGCAAGGAGTCTTGGCTGGTAACACTGGACCTCAAGGAGGCATACCTGCATGTCCCTATCAGACAAGATTGCAGAAGATGCCTCAGATTTCTTGCAGGTTCAACCCATTATCAATTCTCTGCATTGCCCTTTGGCTTATCTACTGTGTCCAGAGTGCTTACGAAATGCCTGGCATCAGTAATTGCCTTCTGCAGACTTCAAGGAATACAATATACCCATATCTGGACGACTGCCTGATCCAAGCGGACAGCAAGGACATACTTTTAAAACACCTGGCGTTTGTAATAAGACTGTTGAACTTTCTGGGATACACAGTCAACAAAAAGAAATCAAAACTAATACCCTCTCGGACAATAATTTTCCTGGGTGCCAGCTTGAATACAAACACCCAGATGGGCCTACCTCACGCCAGACAAACCAGGGCAACTATTTCAATACTTCAGCAAAATGGCAACCTTCACCAGGCTGACTGCAAGGAAAGTCCTGCAGGCTCTGGGATTCATGGCATCTTGCATCCTGCTGATCCCATGTGCAAAGCTGCATATGAGGAAACTTCAGTGGTACCTAAAAAACATATGGTCTCAACACAGCCACAGTTTGGAAACCATTATGCCACTCATTCCATGTCTTCAAAAGGAATTTCTGTGGTGGGCTCAAGCATGCCAAAGAAACAAAGGTCTCCCTTTCTGCATACCTCAAGCAAATCAAATCATCACAACAGACGCCTCGGACTACGCCTGGGGGGCACACATGAAAGATCAGTGCATTCAGGGAAAATGGTCCCAAAAAGAGAAGCACCTACACATCAACCAAAAGGAAATGCTAGCAGTGCAAAATGCTATTATGGCCTTCAAAGACCTACTGCATCCAGGCCAGCTATTGATAAGGACAGACAACACCACAGTGATGTGGTACATAAACAAACAGGGGGGAACTCCATTCATACCCCCTGTGCAGACTAGTCATGACCCTTTGGAACACAGCTCTGGAATTGCAAATCCAACTTCAGGCACAATTCCTGCCAGGGAAGGAAAACACACTGGCAGACAGCCTAAGCAGAAATATGACAGATCCACACGAATGGAAGTTGCATCCTCAAGTTTTTGCAAAGATAACTCAGGCATGGGGACAGCCAGACATAGATCTCTTTGCTACCCACAGAAATTACCAATTGAAAAAATTTTGCTCAAGGACCTATCATCCGCAGGCCTGGAAAGTGGACGCACTTTCCTTCAATTGGACAACATTGACAGTCTATGCCATTCCGCCTCTCCCTTTGCTGCCCAACATTCTACTAAAAGCCAGAGCAGAGAGGCCGAAAATGATTTTCATTGCTCCAGACTGGCCAAGACAACACTGGTATCCACTCCTGAAGAGCCTGACGCATTCCCCACCATGGATCCTACCTCTAGTGCCTCTTCTGTTGTCCCAGCACAACTTCAAAACTATTCACAGCCAGCTCAAAACCCTAAATCTAGCCGCATGGAGAATCCCTTGATTTCACAACAGACCCTCCTCTCCAAGGAGGTGCAGGATGTCATCTTGGAGGCCAGAAGACCTTCTACTAGAAAAGCCTACTCCACCAAATGGAAGCGGTTTTGTGCCTGGAATCATAAAAAGGGCCAGAATCCTTGGGTAATAAATATACCTCAAATATTACAGTACCTAGCTGAGATGTTAAACAGTGGACTTTCCTTCTCCTCTATCAAAATCCATGCTTCAGCCATTTCTGCACAATACAACACAGATCCTCCTTTATTCTCTCATCCTCTCTTAAGACAGTTCTTCAGAGGGGCTAAGAATATAAAACCCCCAAGGAAACCACCGGGACCTCAACTTCATATTGGAAAAACTGACCCTTCCTCCATTTGAGCCAGCTGCTTCAACAGAACTACAGTACTTGTCATGGAAAACAGCCTTCCTTCTGGCTATCACCTCAGCACGCAGGGTTTCGGAACTACAGGCCCTCATGGCTGTGCAACCTTTCATCATTTTCCATCAGGACAGAGTTTCTTTACGAACCAATCCTTCCTTTATGCTAAAGGTAGTATCCAGTGTAGCCTTGAATCAGACTATCCGCTTACCCACCTTTTACCCTAACCCACAAAACAAAGGGGAAAGACTACTGCATTCCTTGGACATTCACAGACAACTACGTTATTATTTGGACAGGACAAAGCCATTCAGGAAATCCGAGCAACTCTGTGTCCTATGCTACAGGTGCTCAAGGAAAGGCCATCTCCAAACAGACAATCTCAAAATGGATAGCCCACTGCATACACTTTTGTTACTCATTTCATGGAAAAGCTGTGCAATCTAGCATCCGGTCCCATTCCACAGGGGCCACAGCTACCTCTGCAGCTTTCCTCAGGGGGGTTCCTACCAAGGACATTTTGGAAGCAGCCACTTGGAGTTCAGTGCACACTTTCTCCAAACACTATCACCTTCCACTTTACTCAAATCTAGAGCGGGATTTAACACTGCTGTCTTGCAGGGCATCCTTGCTTCTCCTAGTTCCACTTAGTGCCTGCCACCCCTACTTAGCTTTGGGATTCTGCCCATCTGTTATGACTGCAGCTGTATGCACGATGAACATAGTACAGTTTTGTACCTGCCATAAATGTAGATGTTAGAGTGCTCATACAGCTGCAGTCCAGGTTTTCCCCCCCTCCATCCCCTCTTAGGACAGGCCTTATGACAAAACACCTTCTCATACAACCTATTTGAGGTATTCTTTTATGGTGTATTTGCTTGCAACTACTGTTTTTTGATTATTCTATATTGCATGATTACACAAGTTTGTTTCCCCTTCCTTCTGGGGGCACCTGACATCTGGGGCAAGGAAAACTGATTTTAAAATGGCGTCGGCTGCATGTTTTATACCCCTGACGTCATGGAAGAGGAGACTGCAACCGACGCAGGACCCAACCTTTGTTCAGGCTGACTGAGGGCAGCCTGCTAGCAGATTACCCAAATGTAATGACTGCAACAGTGAATACACTCTAACATCTGCATTTATGGTAAGTGTACGCAACTGTACTTTCCGTCCTCTGGACCGAGTTGGCCATTATAACAAGCTCACGCCAGCCAAAAGACTCTCGAGCAAAGCTTACCCATGGTGCTCCTCTCTCTATCACCTTAGATCTCGTTTGCCGCATAGATTATCAAGACGCATCAGGCCAGCTGTCAAGTTAAGTGGTTTCGATTTTCTATCTCAACATTCGTAATATTTCTCTACCTTTGATTTTTTTTTTCTTTTAGTTGTAGCTATTGATTGTTTGCTTACCCTTTCTATTTGAGTGATTCTTTCCTCCTTTCTTACCAAAAGTTTGGTTTATCTTTGTACCATTGGTGGTACAGGCCTCTTACCTCTGTGGTAATCTTTAATACCATTGATGGTATTCCACCCCCCCCCCACTTTTCCTCCCATTTACCCATTGGGTATTTTTTATTACCATTGGTAACCCAAAAAAAAAAAAATCACTCTTCTCCATTACCTGGAAAGCACACTCGCTGCGCGTGTCTCTGCTTCATCAGCTATGGTTTTAACAGGGCTCTTCCGCCTTTACTGTTGTGATTTGCTATTTGAATTGTAGACCATTTGTGATGATGGCTGATAAGGGGACAACAGGCTTTAAACGATGCAGTAAGTGTAGCAGGAAAATGCTGAATTCCAATGGACATTTTGTTCTGTGTTTATTGTCTTGGTGTTCCACATTTGGAAGTTCAACCCCAGTGCGACCTATGTAAGGGCTTTAGTGCCCGTGCTTTGACTGAGACAAAGAACAAATTGATACTGAAAGGATGTTTGAAAACTCAGGGCCCTTATTTTGAGGCAGAGGGCTGAACCTCTCCTAAAAAGGAACGTACGAGGAGGAGTCGGTCTGTACCTTCCTCTTCTCATATCAGTCAGCCTAAGTCTCAGGTCCCCCACAGAACCAAAACATCTGAAAATTGACTTCTACAATCTCAGTACCAGAGCCTCAGACTCTGTGGTGCTGTCCTGTATTACAGAACCGACCATGACTTTGCAACACCTATGATACCAACCCACTGCTACATTACCAATGGCCCTCTCGGCACCAAAACGTCACTACCCCCCTTCCAGTGCAACTTACTGGTCCTTTAACCACAGTGCCAAAGGGTGAAATCTTTGGACCCGATATTCCCCGTTGATAGATCCCTTTTTTGAGCCCGTTTCTTGAACGGCATGACTCTCCGGGGACGTCAACCCTCTCCTTCAGGTGCCTTTCGAAACTCAACGTAATGAGACTCGTGGATCTTCTCCTGGCGGCCAGAGGAATTCTGACTTCTAAATCCTCCCTCCCGGAGCTGAGGATTTTCTCCACAGACTCCCGACATATATATTTCTCCTTGCAGGTATGGAGTCCTCAATGCTGACTCCTATCCCGGTTCCAGCTTCTTCAGTTCTATTGGTAGATCTTACCATGGCTCTGGAGCCTACCCTATGGTCCTTCAGTGCATCATCCTGGGGATTGTGACGGGTCTGTTGGCACCATGAAGCCTGATATGGTGCCTGTTTTTTCTATGGTACCATCTACTATGGTTCCAGTTGTTTTGATGCCACAGAGTCCTCTCTTGGCTCCATCCCTGGGGGTGGGCTCAGAGTAGGGTGTGACCGTGGTCTCAAGGTTTTCATTTTTCTGTTCTGGGCTCCCATCCCTTTTCGGGCGGGCGTGCTCACAGCTGGTTTCTTTGGCGCCGAAATGCCACATATACATGTCCTCTGAAAAGCAGCTGACTCCACTCCAGTATGTCCAGTACTCTGGGACATCAAGCATGGCAAGCTTAGGATACCCTACCGCAGGGCACCCTCTCTTCAGAGTCCTCTTCAGATGTCCCTGCTGAGGAAGCACCCCGCAAGAGATTGTGCGAGAGGAAGCACGTGTTTTTTCCTGAAGAATCCCTTACCGAAGATGCAGACTATGACGAGGGGGAAGAGTCCCCATGGTCACCCCCTGAGGATGTCTCCTTTGGGGCCATAGTTAGAAATCTTAAAGCAGCGGGGAGACTGGAAGCCCTCCAACTTTTCCTCTGAGGACTCTATATTCTTGCAGGCTTTTCGTCCTCAACCCTCTACGTCCTGGGTGAACCCCGCCTGCCGATCTAGTTCAACTCATTGTGCAGCACGCCTGGAAGAGTCTTTGCACGTTGAGCCTGTCCCCCGGAGACCAGGCAAAATTCTCTTCCCTCCAAAGGATCACCCCCATTGGTTCAAAGGCTTAGCAGTAGATGCTATGGTGGTTGTGGTGGCCACTAGGAAGGAACTCTCTAAGGAGAGTCTACTCCATCCTCCAAACAACGAGCCTTTGATGGACAGATTAGGGAAGCGGGTGTTTGCTTCATTGACCTTTGCCATTTGGTCCTTGAATCTGTCTCCTGAAAGACCTGATCATGGAACTCTCGTGAACCCTAGCAGGAGCAGTATCTGATGAGGTACGTGACAAAGTTGCCTCACAGCTTGCCACCCTGGAATCCATATCTAATTCGTCCATGCAGTTGATTCCTCAAACTACCGAAGGAGCGACTAGAGCAGCAGGTGCAGGTGTGGTCATGAGACGTCATGCCTGGATGCGCCCATGTGATTTTTGTGGACCCTTTTAAGTCTTCCTTTGTCAACGCTCCTGTTGATGCTTCCCCCTTTTTTGGCCCACAGTTGAGCCAGGTGTGAAAAAGACAGCAAGACCCTGTCTGCCATAGTCGTGCATTTTTCAACCCCCAATGATCCTACTCTAGGAATTGGAGGAGTGGAAAGACATGGTACAGGAAAGCCCAGGGTCATTTCTGCAACACACGTGACTAGTTTCCCCCTTAGGGCAGAGGGGGGAACTCATCGGGAAGGTGCCCCACCTGAGGCAAAGGGGTCCGTGTAATCGGGGATCTAGACACTTTCTCTGGACAGCCCTACCAGCGCTCCTGAAGAGCGGCCTGATTGCTTGCCTCTGGAAGCAGTTGGGGACTGTTCTCTGCACCACCTTGCCTGGCAATCCAGAACAAATTCTTGGATCCAGATTATTTCCAGAGGTTATCGCATCCCTTTCGATTCATTCCTGAAGCTGCAAAAGCAAATTCCCAACATTCCACCCAGTCAGCGGGATGCAGCATCTCAGGAAATACAAAAACTGCTTCTAAAAAGTCATCCAAACAACCCCACAAGACCAGATAGAATCCGGATTTTACTCAAGGTTATTTTTAGTGCCAAAAAAGACTGTCTGGAGACCAATTTTGGACTTCTGCATCCTAAACAAGTTGGTCAGACAGACAATATTCTGGATGGACATGGTTCAGTCTTATCCTTCCATTCTTGGAGAAAGATGATTGGATGTGTTCAATAGATCTCCAGAATGCATATTGTCACATAAAAATGGACAAAACGCTCCAGGAGATTCCTCCGCTTTTGGCTAGGAGCCAATCGCTACCAATTCCAAGCGCTGCCCTTTGGTCTGTCTACAGCCCTAGAGTGTTCACCAAATGCATGGCAGTGGTAATGGCTCACTTGAGACTGCAAGGATTCCGGGTGTTTCTGTATTTAGACATGCTTATAGCCTTACATTACACCCTAAAGCTAGCAAGATCCTTGGGGATCCAAAACGAAGAAAGGTCCAAATTGACTCCTCAAAATCTGGAATTCACAGGAGCAATTTTTGGCACCGTCTTGCCTATTTACCCTCCCGCTTCACAGGCTCCAAAGACTAAGGTTTCAGCTGCAGGTGATACTCTGTCAGGACAAGGTTTCAGCTTGTGCAGTCCTTCAGCAACCAAGATCAATGGCAGCATCGATTTTTACTGTAGTTCTCCTAGCAAGACTACACATGAGACTCCTATGGCTCCTAGTATCACAGTGGTCCCCTTTAATTCATCTGTGTTCCTTCCGATCTGCATAACAGATCAATACAACAAGACTTAATTTGGTGGATGAAGCCAGAAAAAGTCCTATGGAATCGTCCCTTCTTACCCCAAGGTCATACTGACCACGGACGCTTCCCTGATGGGATGGGGGGGGGTGGGCATTTCCAGGGAAATGGTCCAAGGCACTTTGTCCCCCGTGGAGGCCAACCTGCATATCAGTGTTCTAGAACTGAGGGCTGTGCTTCTAGCATTGCAAGCATTTCAATCTGTCCTCCCGTCAGAGGACAATTGCTATCCAGTTGTACAACATGTCAGTAGTCTGATATATCAACAAACGGGGGGGGAACCAAATCCTGCCCATTGTGTCGAAGCTGAGATTTTGGCAGTGGTCGATACCTTCCAACTGCTTTCTGATAAAATACCTCAGAATGTGCTTTACTAACGTGTTTGCAGACAAACTGAGCGGATGTATTCTCCTGCCTCACGAGTGGTCCCTCATGTCATAACGGTGAAGATCTTCACTCACTGGCGCCAGCCTTGCTGCGATTTATTTGTGTCCCCCTCAATGCACAAATGCCGTAGCTACTTCCCCTAATCCTCCCTCAGGGGGAGTCCCCAAGGGATGCTGTAATACATGAGGCCCATGGGACTACTTTATGCCTTTCCTTATCTTCCTCTCATCCCGCAATTCCTAAATTAAAGCTCTTCATTTGAGAAGCAGAGTAATACTCATTGCACCCTATTGGCCCCGGTAAGTTTGGTTCCCCTTCCTTTGGCCTCATCTAGTCCACCAACTGTGGATTCTGGATCCAACTCTGGAATTGCTGTCATACCTGCAAGGGTTGATCCAGCCAAACATATCGAGTGTCAAGCTGACTGCTTAGTTCCTCCACTTCCAGTAATTGCCAGGCAGAATAATCTATCCTCCCCTGTAAGAAATATTCTTCTGGCTTCCCACAAACCATCCACTAGGAAACTATCTCAGCAAATGGAAAAGATTCATAGTTTTGGTCTCGAGAGAAAAGACTAAACCCCTTTCTGGATTCAGTTAGTTCTGTACTGGACTGTTTATCAAATCTCCTGCATTCGGTAGTGGCAGCCTCCACTATTAGAATACACCTGGCGGCTATCTCAAAGTTCCACAATGGCTTCCAGGACTCCTCTTTGATAGCTTACTGTCTCTGTAAGACCTTTTTGAAAGGTGTCACACATACTAGACCACCCTTCAAAGAACCAGTCGAACCTTGGAATTTGACACTAGTTCTACAGTCCTTGACTCGTCCTCCCTCTGAGCCTGTCACTTGCGATATGAAGTTTTTATCCTGGAAAACCCTGTTGATAGCAATTACCTCAGCAAGGCAAATATCTGAACTACAAGCTTTGTGCATAAAACGCCCTTACATGGCTTTCCACAGACAGCGTATCACTGTGGACTAACCCCTCCTCCTTATCCAATAGTTGTTTCGGATTTGACTCTTAATCAAACAATTGACCTGCAAGTCTTCCCCAAATTTCCTAATAAAGGAGAATATGGTCTGCACTTGTTGGATGTGCATAGGCAATTATGTTTCTGTTTGGACAGGACTAAATCACTACGAAAACCTGACCAATTATTCCTATCCTTCTCAGGACCAAAATTGGGAAACTGCTTCTAAAGTAACTTTAGCTAAATGGCTGAGAGATTGTATTTCCTTTGCCTATCAACAAAACAAAGTCCTTCTACCAACTAAGGTCAAAGTGCATTCAACCATATAATTTGCGACTTCTGTTGTCTTCCATTCAACAGCTTTCATGGATGACATTTGTGCAACAGCAACATGGGCTTCTTGTACATTTATTACTCATTACAAATTGGACTTGGTCTCCAGGGGGAGAACTTTCTTTGGCTCAATGGTGCTCAGGAATATCCTTTCATAGGGCCGACCAGGACATAAAGTAGCTAGGGACTCTGTCTCATCAGTCAGGAATGAATAAAGATTAACATTGTTCCATCTGTATTGTTCTTCATTCATTCATGACACCCCCCCCCCCCTCCAAATGACTTCTGGAGGTTCAGTTCTGATCCTAGCTTCATGATGGGGAATTTGCTCAGATAAAACGTCTGCTTTCTTTCGTAGGGCAAACTCAATCTGAGGTGATAGAGAGAGAGGCACTGTGGGTAAACTTAGCTCGAGTTTTTTTTGCTGGCGCTAGCTTTATTATAACAGCTGACTCTGTTCCAAGGATGGAACCGATACCCATCAGTCATGAATGAATGAAGATCAACATCATAGATGGAACATTATGGTAAAAACATAACTTGTTTTTGCTTGTACTTGGGATTAATTTAGGCAAACGTGTTTTCTTTAGCCTTTAAGTGAATTGTTATTACCACACTCTTTGCCACCTCCTAGGTGTGAGAACAGAGCAGCATATGGCACATGGTGTATTGTTTTTATAGCAGAGATCTCGTTAACAGCCACTGTGCAATAAAGTATCTCTGTATGCCTTACAAACCTTACTGCTGATGAAGATTAGGCTGGCAACTGGCTTCTGCCTCAAGCTATTTCTTCAGCAGCAGTCAGTCTTCAGTCATCTGCTCATTAAATGTACACACAAATGTACTTCCTCTGCATTGCTTTATTGTTGGATGTTGTGGTAAGGCTCAAGGCCTGTGATTTGTTATTCTTCAGATCTTTGAAGTGGAGTTTCCTTTCCTTTAAATTCAGATTTTTCCACTGTGTAATTCCTTAAAACCTCTTTACTTTATTGGCCTGAATTTGGCCATAACAAACTTGAAAAGGAAAAAAAAGTTTTGGATGTTGCTTTAATGAAA